>NW_024086610.1:0-80040 GCF_009730915.1 Dioscorea cayenensis subsp. rotundata
AAAGCGTGCCTACGCAACCTGATAAATGCCCACAAATCTTCTTCAATACTGTCAGACAATAGCGTTCAGGTTCTTTTCATTGTTTGTTGCAGAAGAAGAAGCTCCTCAGAATACAATTAAAATGGAATATGTGAATTAATATAATACAAGTTGGCACAATGCAATTGTGGTAGCCATAGTCCATAGCATAGTCAGGCTACTCCGGCAATCCACCATTTGGAAATTAAGATAATACAAGTATACTAGTTGCAAACTTTCAATTTAATCGATAAAACCATGGGATGCAAAATGCTATAATGCAAAAAGAAAAAGATAAACTCACTGCCCTAGCAATAACCGGTCATATTATGCTGTTAAATTATCCACTGCCAGCAAATGTAATAATAAGGCAAGGATGCATAGGCACTCAATGAACAACCCAGTAGACTAATGTCGTTCTACTTTACCTCCCTCATAAAAGTTCAACAATGATTCTCCGCGTCCCAGATTAATAATAGTACTAGATGAGAAAAAATAAAACTGGAAAGAGAGAAGAGAACAACCGACCTGATACAACTTCACTAACAAGTTCCAAAAAGAGAAACAAAAAGGTTGATTATTCATATCTGAGCATGCTGCTGTGAACCAAAACCATTGTCACTTGAAGTCATCTGGTCCCACCAAGATGTATAATACATTCAGAGGCTTTCTTCATTTCCTTTCACCCATTGAGAAAATGAATGAAATCACTAAGAAAATACCTATACCAATTTCAACATGAATCCCTAGCTTGTCAACCAGGGTATGTGATGGACTAAGTTGGAATTTAAACAGTAGATGAAGATTTTTTCCATGTCTATCATACAAGAAGTTGGTTGATTATCAGTGTCAGTCCACTGTGCAACATTGTTCAATTAGCAACAAAGCAACCCACAAGGTCAACAGTCACAATAATGACCAACCAGTGCAAATTGATTGTACAAAGAATAGAAGGAGAGAAGGTTGGAAAGCCAGAGACATTACGAGGCAGAAATCAAATGATATTTGAAGGTAAAATAGACTACAGATGAACCAATCAATTATAGGAGAAACTTGATTGCACCAATCCCGTGAACTAAAGAAGAACTGAAGTTTCAAAATGTTCAATTGACCAATCTTTTCAAAAGTTAGAAGGATACATACACTACTGTGACATTTTATTCTAAAATATTCATTCCATAAAAGCTACAATAATAAAAATATTTCACACGTAGCCCATTATATTTTCCATCCCACACTGACATATATAGAAGAAACTATTGGTATTATAATAATATGGCAAATTGGACCTTTGTTCTTTTGGTAATTGGCAGAGAAAGAAAGCACATCACGGCAAGTACCCATTATACATGTACGATATATCCCTCATCCCTCATTCTCTAGATCACATAATATGAAATAAAGTTACAGGACTTAAGAGATGGCCATGAATGAAGTTAGCATTAGCTGATAAAGAACAACAGTTAATTTTATACCAAATAGACAGCTCCCACTGCGCAGAACAAAAAGTGAGTGCAGGAGTATTCACTTGACACCAGAAGGATAAGGTAACAAAGAAGAACGCCAAGAGAGACAACAAATCAAAAGTGTTGATATGAACAAAAAACTGGTGTCAAACATAACAAGATCATGGTGAAATATCCCCGCTATGCAGTGGCATAAACTTTCACAGTCAACAGATAGACTGGTAAGCAGCAGTCCAAAGAATTTGGTGAGTAAAAATTGAAAACATTGTTGGAGTAGGCAAGTTCTCCATGTATGAATAGATATTTGCCAGTCCCCTGAGACATAGGCGTGTACCTTACAAAACCACACAATCTTGAGTCAATATAGACACAGTCCAAGTCTTATAACATCACCAAACCCTCCACGCTTGGATTAGTCCCAGCAGCCATAACCCAAATAAAGTAATCATAGTCACAATAGAAAGCGCGAATTCATGTCAACAACATAGCACAAAAACAGAGAACCAAACCTAAATGAATCCACCAAACATACTACTGTGGAATTCATGTCTGAAGGAAGCATCGTTAGACAGTACAGAAGCTTTTGTATCGACTACACTCAAAAGCGTCCATGTAAAGGCGATAATATAACAAGGTTGAATATTATTCATGGTGTAGAACAGAAATTTGAATCATGTATGAAGATAAGACTTAATGGTGGGGCAAGAGTTACTTATCGGCCCGTATAAATACATTACCAAAGACAAGTATGACTACTGTATCAGGAAGCATATAAGATAAACTGGGAAAGTCTGTAAATTGAAGGAATGTCAAACCTGAAAACTGTGTCACTGTGTCACCACCACATTATTGTCTAGCCAACACAATCCTTCAGAATTGCGGAAACATCTTTACATCTTTTGAGCCCGGTAATATATATTGGCACCAAAATTATGCCGGCATGCATGACTTCCTGCATACAAGGTCCTTAAAATTGGCATTATGAAGCATAAATTAAGGCAGTAGGTCTCAGCCCAAAATCTGATCCATCATCCGCTACTGTCTAAAGATGCTTCCTGCACTAAGATCTAAAAGCCATTGGACAAAAACATTTTGAATCAAACACTGTGACATGTCTTAAAAAGCATGGATATCAAAATCTAATAGTTAGATCTAAGGAGATCGTGAGTATCTTGAACCTATGATTCTACCCAAAAAGCAAAAAGTGTAGAAAAGGGAAACCACAAAGTCTGTTTTAGCAACACGCCAATCTCAGGCTGTAATAAGTTATTTATATTACTTAACAAAATGAAATAGTGGTTAAGCAGTATCAATCTGGTGCAGGAACTAGAAACCAATACCCAATAAACAATTAAAAGGTGAATGTGTGTGTTTTTTATGTATAAATGGGGCATCCACTGGTGCAGTTCACATGATAAGTTACTTCTAAATGACATATGCAACCTTAAACAAAGCATGGTAGCATCTTCACCATTTAATGCTTCTGCTGAACACTATGGGCAGCTAATGAACCTATTTGTAAAGAATACAAGCATATAGAACCAAAAGAATATATAAAAAATAGGAAGAATGTGTATCATCCTGGACAACAATCTCAAATTTTAAAAAAATAAATAAATAACAGAAAGCTCCCCATCTTGAGAGCGCACAAATAAGGAGAAGTTGGCCAAAAGAATATCATATGTGAAAATTAATGAGAAGTGCTACCACCGATCCGTAGTAATAAGTACAGATAGAACGAGGCAATGACTGAGAGAGTTAATCTTTCACGGAAATGAACATCTGACGATGGACAATAGCCCTCTGGAAATCAACAAGCATATAATGCTCACACACCCCCAACCGGAGGGTTCTCACAAGTTCCTGTAAATCAAAAGAGGTGATTTAGGAACTCAAAAATTAAGGTCCTACTAAAAAATAAAGGCCCATGGCATCCATCACAATATGTTCTGCAAAATGACAGACATCTATGGAACAAAAGGCTTTAATTGTTCACCAGTGAGATACATTGAATCCAACAAAAGTGCTATAATTGTTAGTGCTCAAGGCCTCATGACTTGAAACAACTAAATGTGAAGATAAACCACAAAGTTCATTGAAAAGTCTTCTACCTTTATGAGTAGGCCTCCAGGCGCCATCTGTCCAGAATTACCAGTTCCCTCAAGGTACTTGAACATCTGACAAAAAGATCAAATCTCTAGACTCGGTCCAGAACAACCTCACTGTAAACAAGAGATCTCCGAGAGTAACAAAACTTCAGTCATATTAGAAACCCTTGGGAATAAGACCTATAAAGAATGATTTGGTGATCACAACATCAGGTATTATTACCCGTAGGAGAGTGGTAAAGAGAGGTTACGCTTCTCTCAGCATAATTATAGTCCAGCAGTTTAAAAATCTCCAAAGGTTCTCGGCCCAAGAGAACCCACTGAACAGCAAACACATTAACGTAGATGAAACACAACTCCCCAAACCACTGATTTCACTCCCCCAAAAATAAAAAAGAGATAAAGAAACATACCTCTTTATTAGCAGAAACAAGCAACTGAACGCATTCGGATCATTGAGATTGAGTTCATCACTCAGCTTCAGAGTCAAAATCAAAAAGTCACCACATAACGTTAATTATATAGAAATCATAGAGGTAAAAATAGGGTTTAATGGATGAATTCGAAAACATGGATAAATTCAAGAAGACATGCAATCAACATAAAAGAGAAAAATTTTCGCCCAAAAAGGAACAAGAATCTTACCACCCGAATGTCCGCGCGTTGGTCAAAATTCTCCAAGTTTAATGTGATTCAACAAAACATACAGTCCACAGCAATCATTACAAAAACCAGAATCTACCATCCGAATGTCCATATGTCATCAAAATTAAGATGTAATTGTCAACAAATACTATCAGAGGTCAAATTCAAGAACATTAAAGGATGAATTCCAGAAGACATAAATTAACTTTAAAAAAGAAAGGAAAGAGTTAAATTTTCACCCAAAAAATTACGTAATAATAATAGTTGTAATAATAATAAAGGAACAAGAATTTACTATCTGAACATCCATGTTGTCAAGAGAAATGGGAGGAGAACTGAAAGCCTGACTTCCATGGACTGAACCTGGAGCACGAGATCAGATGCCTTGGCCCGCAGCAAAATCATAAATTACACAGAGAAGGAAATGCAAGAAAAAGGAAACAAGAAGAAAGAGACGACAACTGGATAGACAAGGAGGTCCTGACATTGGGAGGCAGGAGGATTATGTGCAGCAGCCTGATCACAACGCTGGCCTGGAGGTGAGGGGCCTAGAAGGGTCGTCGCTTCGATGATAGCGAGGAACTGCTGCGGCGAAACCATATCGTGGAGCTTCCTCTGGGGCTCTGAGCAACCCCAGCGCTGGAACAGAAGCGGGAGAGGAGAATACGTAAAACCCCAATGGAAGAAGGCAGGGGTTTTGAATCTATGGAAATGGAGGAAGAAAGTACAGGAAGGAGCTAACAACGCTTATATATAGGGCCCTCCGTGCGTGGGCTGTACAACTATACGATCCAACGTCCTTTAGTACGGGTCACACTGATAAGGGGCAACAGCCCAAATGTAGCATAATTTATATTAAGGATTCATTCCACGATCCAACAACGGCTTGTGATAATCAAGCAACGGTCACGGCCCATCTCTCTATCGTGTGTGTATATATATATATAATTTTTAAATTTTGAATTTGATACTTTACTGCACTAAATATAATATATATATATGTATATGTATATGTATGATACAAATATGAGAGGTACGACTCGTCACAAAAGTGACTATTAGGGAACTAACCAGCAACTAGTAACAAATAACAATAATGGAAATACAAAAGCAAGCTCTATATCTGACATGAATCTGTGTCCGACCTGCCAAAACAGTGTGTAGCGATGTGTGTGGCGATGCGTTGTCAGCAGGGCCTCTGATGAACCCACACCACATAATAATAATAATATTCACGGCCCACACTCATCAACAGAGGAAACATATCCTCAACGGCCAAAAACAAACAACAACAACAACAAACTACAGGTAGGGATGATTGCAAGCAAGTAGCATGCTGAAAGGTACCACATAATCTGAAGAAGAGGGCGTAATCGAATGGGAACCTTGAAGGTACTCCATAATCTTCAGCATCTAGCCTCCGATTTGATATATATGATCTGCAGACCTCATACAAAATGATAATGATGATGATCATTGGTACCTTTCTAATCTATTGACAAGGGAGGGCATCATTATACATTCATACATATCACTTGTCTTTCTCAACCGTCCAGCACGACGCTGGAAATACTATCATCAGGAGATCCTACCTGAGACTCGTCCTTCAGGAGCTTCCCGGACCTCCACTCTGCAAAAGCTTCATACCCGATCCCTCCTATACTCATTCTATTCATCCATTGTTTCTGTTATGCCTGAGCATTCTAGCCAGTCAAACACATCCACTCAAAATCAAAGAAAAACACACAACACACATCTACCTCATTGCAGGATCGCTGTCACGGACAAAACTGAACACCTCCATCGCATAGAACATTACACACTCCTAGGTGACCATCCATCAAGGTAACCAAACTCAGGAAAGGGATAATACACTATAATGATAAGAACAGATACATACATACCATCAAAGAGCATAATGGGTCTGGTGTCCTCCTGAAGTATTTTCAGCGTCAGTGGACTTCCACCCAGTCCACACTGCGGTTGCTAGCTGCTGCTGCTGTGTGGAGCAACGGCAGCATACCGCATGTGTCTGCCATTCGCTCGACAGCAGGTGCACAGGCTGAGAGTGCTGTGCAGAAAGAGAGCCATGGAACTCGCAACCATACAACAAGAGCCACACAGCCTTATTCTTACATATCGACAACCCCCTATATGTAAGTTTGCCCATTTTGCAACTAAATAAATATCAGATTCAATCGAAAAATGATATTAGATAACTGTAAAATTGCACACAACAATACAGCTCCATTAATAAATGTGTTAGCTAGACTGTAAACAGCCATTATGGGTTAATGAAGGGCTGAAGAGAAATGCAGGAAAATCCAGCATCTTGCCACTACCACGCCTAACCAAAATTCAACTTGTTCTCCATGGTAACAATAACAAAACACTGATTACAACATCCTCTTGATGATCCTCATGTGAGCCACAACCTTTTCCACACTACGCAGCAGCTCCCCAAGAAATGTATGAGTAACCAACCAGCCAGCAACTAAAAAGATATCACCACTGTATTTTTATTTTTATTTTTGTCATCAGATACAATGTTTCTTGTCAAAATCATCTGGTTGAGAAGACCCATTATAAGCTTTCAACTCCTTTGTGCCGGCTCCAGGCCTGAGGTCGCTTATACTCCTCACCGTGTAATTCACATCAGAAGTGTTCTTTTTTAAAGCATCATACCACCCACCGGGCACAAACCCACTGTGATCACGGCCCAAGATCTCCTCGTCAATCCTGTCTCAGGGACTGGGTCATCTCTGCCAAACTTTCTGGCAAATGGTGCATTGCTGTCAACCATCCTTTGAAATCATTCACAGTGAGGAAAATGTGGATGCTGCTTTGGAGGATTGTCCCATGATATGAAAATGCAGGTCATGGGTTGACAGTGGTAAGCTGCGGAACTCATCAGCATTGCAGATGACCGTAGGGAAGTGACCCTCCCGGGAGAGAGAGGAAGTTTGCATAGTACATCAAGACAGTGCGTGGAAGGTTGTCCCATCCCCAGTAAGCAGAACTCAATGAACTGATGGGTAAGCATCATCCATGCTGAGCCTGCAGACAACATTGCACAATATCATCACTATTATCCCACATATAAATATCTGCATGCAGTGAAAAATCTGACTAGAACAAATACGTAATAATATCCAAAAACACTTCCACAAAAGTTATACCATTCTAGCATGCAATTGACAGATGACATGCACAAACTTACCAGTTATATTTCAATTATAAGATGGTGTTAGACTCTTTATCAACAACAACAAAAAGGTAAAAAGAAAAGATGTGCAATGAATTAATCGTTCTGCAGCCCCACAATACCAATGTGCTGCTTCACTGTCCACACAAATCCTAAAAAGACACAAACACACTCTCCCATCTCTGCATGATATGCTAATGCCAGAAATGCATATTGACTAACTCCAAGATCTTGCATTTAGAAATATATATATATATATATATATATAGGTTTCAGAAGAAAACAGGATAATTTCTCCATATGCCCCTCATTCTCCATAAGACTCTCCTTCAGGTACTCATGGTTAATGCACTCTTTTTGGCACTTCATTAAGGTCAAAGGCATTCAAACAACTTTTTCGCTTCATGAAGGTGCCCTCGGACCTCGTGGCTACAATACGAACAAACTAAGGGACATTGAACCATACTTAACATCCTCCAACTTATGGCTCATGTTCACGCCATTGCTGAAATTCTTGCACAAGATTACATTCATAATTGAAATGCTTCTGCATTTGCATAGTTAATTGCAGATGACATCGGTATAATAGATGGTTAGTTTAAGCTGCTAACCAGCTAAACAGTAAACCAACAAAAAGAGACTGCTAACACAGTAACACATTATTAAGAACTTCGAGACTCCTAACTGCAAAATTATCCATGAATGGCTTAGTCTATTTCCCTTATGCTTGAACAAATCTATTCAGCATTCACTTCTGAAGCATAGCAGAAGATCTCTTCATATGAAGACCACAACACCATCAGAATCAACTCGAACTTCGATACCAAGTTGAGATTTTCATCATATCTACTACAAGAAGGATTTTCCATAACAAAAACCGTTTTCAGAATGCAAGACGCTTAATGTTGCAAGTAGTCTTTATTAAAAGCCCCGAATTCAAAACAACAAAGATGTGCATTGTACAAGTTCTTTAAGATAGAGTTTTCAATTGTCAAAAGAAGCTAGACCAAAGAGAAGAGACCCATAGCAAGTTTGTTTGACTACATAAACAAGCGAATTAGGATCTTGAAAGAATGGAGAACCACAGAAATAACATGATAGAGTAGAAAGAAATAGTTCACCTGTAAAGAGCTTGAAAGCGGTGGGTACGCTCCTTTTCTCAGTAGCCCAGAAAACATCTGATTTGTGCAAACTATAAAGCCCAGGGTCTATGATCACAGGCTTGGCCCTCTGGTACCTGAACATAGACCAAAAATATTATCACAGACGAACACATATGCAAACAATTAGCACAAGAACACCTTTCAAAAACAGATATATGATCAGCTTACTCCTTCCATCCGATGTCACTTGTGTGTTCAATGAAATTCCATTGCCTTGGTATAGTTGACAGTGTGTATAGCAGATCTACTCAATAAAAGAAAGACAATGAACAGCTGTTATCACCAACACACAAAAAAGAAAAAGTTGAAAATCATAAATAGCTGAAGCCAATTAGTATAGAGGATGATGACAAGACTCACCATCCCATATTCATCAATCAAAAACAACAACATCTATCTACATATTAAAGAACCAATACATTCTTTTATGAGTGCAATAAATCCAGGCAATGCATTCCAAACAGATATTTCCTATAGTAGCAGGCAATAAAGACAAAGGTCAAGAGACCAATCAAAAGTCCAGAATGCGAGGGAAAGAGCAAAACAAGAGGCCAACCAAAATAGCTCTGA
Organism: Dioscorea cayenensis subsp. rotundata; assembly: GCF_009730915.1. NCBI lineage: Eukaryota > Viridiplantae > Streptophyta > Magnoliopsida > Dioscoreales > Dioscoreaceae > Dioscorea > Dioscorea cayenensis. The sequence continues at coordinate 9,176 of NW_024086610.1, forward strand.
TGGTGCGTAAATGTTAATGTCATCACACCTGATTGCGGAAGCATGTAAAAAGACGCATATAAGCGGAGAATGAGCATTTAATATATATACATGACTACTTCCTTTGGTTATCATCTGTGAAATCGTTCTGAGGCAAAGACATGTAATTTAAGAAAGGATCATCACCCAGTTCAGCAGTTTGAACTCATGGACAGAAAGAAGAAGAAAAAGTGATCACACATAAACCGGGGAACCACTCCATCAGAACTTAACTAGAAGATGAAAATAAAATAATAAAATAACCATTTTTCAGAACAATTTCCCCAGTTCTCACCTTCAGGTAGACATAAACAAAACATTGTTCAGATAATAGCCATCCCCTGTATAAGAACATATCAAAACAACAATAGCAAGCCCCAACTCTTCGGTCCCACGCCCAAAATCACTTCCAAAAACCACAGCAGAAGAGGAAAAACAATTTTTCAGTGGAAAAACCTCACCATCCTGGGTGACCAGCGGGTAGTCAGACGCGCTGAGATTAATAAACCAATCCCAATCCCTCCCTCCTTCAGCAAGATGGCCGCAGCGTGGAGCGTGTTCGCAACCATCGTCGGACCTCGATAAGTCACCAGATTTGCCCGCGTAATCACCCATACATTCTTATACCTCTGATAAACTGGATCTCCGCGAATGTCAGCAGCGAGCTCCAGGCGCTCAGCGGGCGGCGACTCGAGGTCAAGGTGTAGCACATAGCGGTTGCCCGGTGGTAGAGGCTTGCAGCGTGCGCTTATCACTACGCCCATCGCCAGTGGATCCAGAGATCAGGTAAGCTAGACGGGGGACGTTATTCGCCGGCGGCAGAGGGGGTAGCTGAAGCTTGGACTCGACAAAAAGCGGTGAATCATCGGAGTCAGCAGCGGAGGAACTGATCTGGGAGAAGGATAGGAAAACGAGGGTGTGGCGAAGGGGAGACGAGGAGAAGAGAAGGGAAACAGTGATTAAAAGGCAAGAGAGGAGAAGGGAAGCAAGAAGTGGAAGCACCCATCGTTTCCCCCGCTGCACAATCTTCGTTTCCATTGCCGATGGTCCTCCCCTTGCGATGCGAGCTCGAACCACAACGACGACGACGACCACCACCACCACCACGACGACGACCACTCATCTCTACTTTTTCTATATTCAAGCAATGGTTGTTGCTTGATAGGGCCACGAAAATCTGCTTTGAGATGTGTGTTCTGTTTTGTTATGAGAGCTTATCTCTAGGCAGAGTTATGCTATACGGTCACCGCACGGCTGTGACTGTGACTAAAGAAGTTGCCTTGTTAGTTGACTAATGCCAGACTTAGTTGACTCCATCCATGATTTGGGGTTCGGGACCGTTGGGCCTAAGATATATGGTGATAATTCATAGCAAAGCCTTCGTAAACCATTTTGCTAAAAGATTATCTTAGTAAATATTGAGATTATATTAAAAGTTATCTGATGTTTCTCACTTGCTTTTGCATAGTTTCATAACAAGTCTTCTTCATAAACCATTCCATTATATTTACATGAGCATCAATGCCAGTGTTACTTGTATTTGTATTGTGCAATGTAACTTCATGTGTTACAATTATGAAAAAGCAGGAGCTCCACTCATCCAATTGAATATTATTATTATTATTACATATATATTTATTGAATTTGTTTTTTTAATAAAGTGAATAAATCAAGAATCATCAACGAAAAAAATCTAGACAAAAACAAATAAATAACAAGACATGAGATATTGACAAAAGAATAACCCAATCACCATGAGTGAAAGCTTCCAAAGAACACAAGAAATACAAAAAGGAAAGAGGGAAGAAGTATCTTCCACTAGTCAGAAGATGTGGAAAACAAGATAAATTACTGAAAAAAATAATTAGCAATGATATCGGCTGACTTGTTAGTTGAAGTTGGTGGAGTCGTGAGCCTAAGACTTGAGTTTTTAAACTGTAAAGACCATAATGCACTTTAATTGTAAGGATATACTCTTCAAAGCAGGATTTGTACATTTCAAAAATTGTATCAATCGAAATAAAAATGGTCAATTTTACAAATAATGAAAAAAGAGTTTAATGCATTTGACCAGATTGCTGAACAAATAGTTAAGTTGTCCCTTTTATGATCTATCTAAAATATTAAATTAAAATAAGTCTAAATAATAATAATAGTTGAAATTGCACAAAAACCCTTTTAAGTCAGAAATCGCTAAAAACACCTCTGCTAGCTTTCAGAATCCCCAAAACCCCCTCCTTTTAAAAGCCTATGTTTTTCAAACCCCCAAACCCAGAATCTGGACGCAAATCTGAGTGAGTTTCAAAATTTTTCGACTAAAATGCCCTCGATGGGGAGTCGGGATCGCAGCCCATCTCGCCGACTTTGAGAGGAAGCTACGGTTTTCCGTAGGGTAACCCCGAGAGACGAATTTATCGGAGCCGCTTAATTGCTTTTTTCTCAACTCACGCCTTCGCCTTTTCCATTTCCAAGTCGCCTCCGGTTGTCTCTCACTGCACAGCCTCAGAATCGGCATTTCATCGCCTTTTTCCCTTTCCACGGTATCTCAAGGAGAAGTCCCCCGCGCAACTAGTCTGGCATTTCACCGCTTTGCAAATCTAAGGTATTGAGTATGGTTTTATGTTAACTGCTCATACAAAGAAAGATTTTTTTCGGTTTTTTGCTTTTTGTGCTCCCTGCTTTTTGTTGGAAGATATCAAGTCTCGAGGGGATTTCTACTGGGTTTTTGTTAGTCCGCAGGAGATTTCTCGTTAGGGTTTTGTTTTGTTTTTGCATTTTCAGATGTATACACTCATCGAAATAGTTTTTTTCGATTGTTATGATTTGTGTAATATTTATAACGTACATTTCCGCTTCGCTTTGATACTGCTGCGCTTTTACAAACGAGGTCGACGCTTAAGAAACGAGATGTTACGCTTAACATTTGTCTGTCTCGCTTAAGTATTCTCGCCTCGCTTAACAAAATGGGTCTCTGCTTAACATTTTTATATCTCTGCTTTAATAATCGAGAGTTTACCGCTTAAAACCTTATATTTTCCGCTTAAACTTTTGTCAATCACCGCAGTCATGGGATGTACTATGGCGGCCAACCTAGTTAACGGCCGCTGCTATTTGACACCTGGGCTGAGGAGACCTTTAGTCAATTGAAAGTTAACACGACCCTCGATCACTCGGGAGATTATTCAAGGACACCGTCTAGCTGCTCACCCGAGCTGGAAGCCATATACCAAGAGAGGGCCCTTCTTGATTCTCTTTTGCAAAAGGTATCGATGGTCGCACCAATAAATTGCAGGATCGGGAAAGCCTCACCGAGTTTCGCACCCTCAAGACGTGGGCCCTCGCTCTGGTCTCAAGGGCTAAGGATGGCGACGCAGCTGGTCTTCGTAAGAAGAAAACCGGTCGCTCGTCAAGGGCGGTGATCTCATCAAAGACCCACGAGAGACATGTAGACTCCATCAAGAGCACTCGCGCAACTTGTTCGACGTAGGGAGAAGAAGATAATTTTGTCAAACTCCCCGACTGTGTACCTCATGGGACGATCCTCTTCCCAAATACATCATGCCTCGCTCCGAATCGATCGCTGATTACGCCGATGATCTACCGTACCCATGGGGCGATACTGCATGGGCGCAGCGACTGCACAAGTGGCTTATGGAGGATATTCCACGAGCCGCCCGAGCGCAAGATAGATGCGACCGGAAGAAGACCAACACAGTGGTACATTAAGGGTTGCTCGGTCGCGCTTTAACGTCCCTGTTTTACGAGATGACCTGAACGGGAAGAAAGTCCGCTTCGCAAGATCCCAAGGATGTCGTGCTACGGTGAAAGTACTTACCTAAGCAAGCGATGAGAGAAACGAGCTTGTCATCGCTCGATGGAAAAGAGGTAATAAATCATGGACAATGTTCTAACATAAGTCTTTAATGTTTAAACATTTTTATTTAGCGTTTAACTTTAGTATTTACCGCTTTAACTATTATTCATAACCGTTTTAAATATTTTTGTTCTCCGCTTAATTATATTCTATAACGCTTTAAAATATATAAACACTGCTTAAATATAGTTTTTTTATAGTTTAAAATGAATGATCTCACTGAAAATTGTTTCGGGTTTACATATGTTAGTTTCCCGAGATGGTTCCTCGAATCGTCAAGAAGAAATATTTGTTGAGCCAACCGACTGGATGGATGCCATCGCTCCCGAACCACTTGCTCGAAGGGGACGAGAGGGCGACCCTCATCGTGCGCTACTGGACGCCTGCTCTCCTACTTCCACCCCACCACGCCAGACGCATTCCTCGACGCCCGGAGAAGCCCTCCCCTACCCCGGCAGATCGCAACAACCCCCTACCACGACAACGATAGTCCCCTCGACCATGGCAGCACTCCGACCGTGCAGCCCCACCGCTGACATTGGGCGTAAGATGTCACCGCAACTCTTACGCAGTATGCCAGATATTGACGACCGAGTTTCCCGCTTGTCGCCGTGGTGGAGGCGCTGGAAGGACGTTTCACAACCGGCTGCGCCATCCCGCGAAAAGAATCAAGCACCCGGACGAACGAGGCGTCGGAATTTGACGACGACGTACATCATCGGAAGGTCATTCCCAAGGCGCCACATTCGAAGAGACTTGCAGAAAAAGAGGAGAACAATATCGCCTCGTCTCCACCGCACGTCCGACGATGAAATAATAGCAACACCATCGGCGGCTCGATGTCAGTATCGAGTCCGTCAGTCGATGACTATACGGACACGACGCTGGAGGACATCGTAGATGATGTGGCTGCTGTCGCGTTGAGAAGGTCGTTGACTCTTCTCGATGAAATCGTCGACCGTGGAACCGGCCGCCGAGATCATGCGATCAAAGATGGACACAATCCTCAAGATCAAGAACAAGTTAAGGGTGTGTCTCCCAATGATGATCGTTGTCATGGCCACTGGTTGAGAAGATCGTCGAATCCTTGCATGTGCCGCTGCGCGTGGCCGACAAGATCAGCAAATCCCAAGCCGTACACAATCCCACAACAAGAACAACCATGTAAGGATGTGTCTGCAGCTGATGTCGTCGCTTATCGTCCCCCGCGATCGAAGGAAGATGCTGACGAAGACCCCGACCGAGCAACGAGAGAGATGATCAAGGCCAACCAAAAATTGGACCGATACTGCTCGGAAAGCTTTTTATTCCGAAGAAGAAGAAATGGGTTGGCCTCAGTCGTCTTAACAAATACTAGCAGGAGTTGATGAGGATCTTCCCTCAACCGCTTCTATGGACGGGTAAGTGTAACGCTTTTTATGTTATTGTTTAAAGGGTTTCTTATAGTGTTTAACTATTTCCTAATAGTGTTTAATACCTTTTATGTTATCATTTAAGTTTTCTACTTATCGCTTTAATTATATATAATATCATGTAACAATTGATAATATCATTTAAATACTTACAATATGGTCTTATTATATCTCATATCGCTTTAACCCTCAAAGACTCGCTCGTGGAAGAACGACGCCGCAGCACCACACGCCATGCATTATACACCGCTGAGGGGAAGGAGATGGTCATCGATGATGTGATGGACGCTCAGATGCATCATACAAAAAGTCGCCGAGCAAAGAGCCATATCCTTACAAGAGGCGCGCCCATCACCGTGATCGCTTATACTGCTTTATGCCAAAAGGGTGACGACGCATACGACACAATTATGGCTATGATCGGGATGCTGCAGCAACCTCGCATGAAGTTCAAATTGTCATCCTCCCGATAATCACTGAATGGCCACTTCCATGTCGCCGTCATCCGGACAATGATAAACAAGAATACATGTATTATTCTTCATGTCCGGTACGATAAGGACGCTGCTGACATGGTAAGTTCTTTAATTATGTCCGATTAATATCTGCTTTGGTATTTAAATCGGTATTCTAATCTCGACTTGCATATCTCGACAATGGAATCTATTCGACCTTTGTGTCGATATGGAGTTCGCCAGTCGGCGACTAAGAAAGTACCCGCTGCGCACGACTACGTAAAACCCCACGCCTAAAAACAAGGAAGCGCCGATCGCGCCCGCTCTACGCCATGCGGTTTATCGAGCAATCACCGTGGGGGAGAAGTTACGGCCTACCGCAGACAGACGCTCCTTACCTCGGATTACGGTGATGTTACCCGTGATACTTAAGGAGGGAGGGCAAACTGGCCCATGACAAAAGGGGGTCGTCACAAGCGGGTTAAATTTTTGTTTTTGAATAACATGTCCTCAGATATCCGATCGTCAATTTTTTTCAAATGTAAATTTGGACAAATTCAATTCATTGTTTTCGTGTTCAAGAACATGACTTGTATATCTTAATGTAAATTTTGTTTGTTTTTGAATTAGTAAAGCAGTGTTAAATTCCATTCGGTTTTATTTCATTGTTTAATTTACGTTGTAATTGTGTACATTTCACTTTCATTGTTTAAATATACTATATATCGCTTAAAACATCGGGTTTTAAATATTTCAAAATACGGTGTACCCGTTTAAAATAACACTGTCTCTGTTTAAATAAATGCACTCATTGTTTAAACATCAGTTGAAATATTTCAAATTACACTGTATCCGTTTAAAATAACAATGTCTCTGTGTAAATACATTCAATTCGTTGTAAAGAGTAAGAGTTTAAATGTGGAAAGGTTCCCATCAATACACAATGTTAAATTTTGTTTTTGAATACATGTCCTGTATATCTGACTGTCAATTTTTTCAAATGTAAATCTGGACAAATTCAATTCATTGTTTTCGTGTTCGAAGAACATGACTTGTATATCTTAATGTAAATTTTTGTTTGTTTTTGAATTGTAAAGCGTGTTAAATTCCATTCGGTTTTTATTTCATTGTTTAATTTACGTTGTAATTGTGTACATTTCACTTTCATTGTTTAAATATACTATATATCGCTTTAAACATCGGGCTTTTAAATATTTCAAAAATATGGTGTACCCGCTTTAAAATAACATCGTCTCTGCTTTAAATAAATGCACTCATTGTTTAAACATCGGTTGAAATATTTCAAATTACACTCGTATCCGCTTTAAAAATAACAATGTCTCTCGTAAATACATTCAATTCGATCGTAAAGAGTAAGAGTTTAAATGTGGAAAGGTTCCCATCAATACACAATGTTTCCCCTGTCATCGCTCGGTTTATTAACAATGCCTAGTCGGCGACAGTTTCATTGCAAGATCGCTCGATCGTGACCGGATCCTGGCAGCGGCCGCAATGTAACTCACGGACATCAAACGCTCGCGACTCGATCCTCTTTTTCGCTCTAGGCCGCCCAGTCGCCTTTCTAGTCACAGCGGTCGCAGAACGAAGCTCACGATTTCCGCTCAAGGCCTCGCCATCGCTCGGGTATGGGGAATATAGCTTCCTTGTACGCCAGTTTGTAATTGTCGACGGTGAAGTACCCGCTAATAAATCGATGTACGTTGGTGTCTGTCTGCATTATTGCTGCGCAAGCATGTTTGCAAGGGATACCATAAACTTGCCACCTTCGACATGAACAAGTTCTGATGGCGAGATCCACAGAGTTGCTGCATTGGTCGATCACTTCGTAACGATCATCGACACAACGACCAACACGAAGACTTCGGCTGTCCTCAACAATGATCTCTAACTTCGAATGTATGTCTGGGCATAAGTAGCTCTCCCATTTGGTCGCTTGCTCACGCCGGTTACATAACATGCGCATCAACTTGAACCTGGCAAATAATGTTAAACAAAGACAGTGATGGTTAAATAAGTCGTCAACATGTTTAAACATTATTGTAATTATTTAAACGAAATGATTAATATTTAAAGTCAGACAAGTGTAATGAAACAAAGATTGAGAATGTTTAAAGGGTAATACTAAATGTTAAGTGTAAACCAACATTCGCAGACCTTATGGAGTCGACCATTTTCGTCACCGGTAAATGACGAGCTTCCTTGATCCAAGCATTGAACGACTCCGCGACGTTCGAATACATCTCACCCCAACGATCACCTCCGAACAGATAATTCGACCAATGTGCCATATCCGATTTATTAATCAACCAGTGATGAGCTTCGGGTGATATGGCCTGCAGTTCATTCACGGTATCATCGAAATCTTTAGCCGTGGATGCCCACGCAATGCGGAAGCATATAGACCAGCACTCCTCCCTCAATGCCTTCCCAAGTCTGACATTGGCTTTCATAAAATTGGCCTCCAAATGTCGAAGACATGACGCATGTGGCGAAGAAGGGAAGACTCTCGCAATTGCGCTCACAAGGCCCTTGGACTCGTCTCGACACGAAGGTAATTATCTCATGATAATCTCCACCCTCGTGATAAGGCATCGCCCTAACTTAGATATGAACCAAGTCCAATTGGCATCGGTCTCGGTTGTCGACTATACCGAAGGCAACGTGGAAAAACCATTGTTACCATCTTTCCCCGTGGCACCCAAAGAGTGTACCCCGATATTTTTCCAAGGAGGTGGGTACCATCGAGAAATGCAGCAGTCGCCCGCAAGCCCTCTTGAATCCCACAATACACGCTACCGAAAGAAAAGAATGCACGTTTAAAACGATCACCGCCTCTCCACGATCGCAACGCCGCGGATTTGTCTCAACCCACCTTATCCACATACCAAAGCAAACAAATCATAGCCGGAGATGTCACTCGCCGTCGAGGACCACCCGGCATGCTCTTTTTCCCAACCAAGCCTCGCTTGTATGGTATGTGGACACCATGTTCCCGCAACATGTCCTTCTCGAATGTCGATGGCCTTGTACAAGGGACGGTCCTCGAGCTTCGAATCACTCGTGCGCTAACCCATTTTTGGACGCTTTCGGATGTGACGCCGAACCTACGCCACCACCGCAAGTGTGTGACGGGTTGATTGTCTTGATTCTCGAAAGTATTTTTTTGTTATACTCTTTTGATGCATGAAGGCGCTAACGACAAACCATCGCAGCAGCATTCCACGATCACTCGATGTTTTTTTCGCTCTTTTATGAATTTGAAGTCAAAAATTCCTTTTGATTGCATGATTTCAAGTACATCCCTCGAAAATGTTCGACACCGTCAAAAACGTTGTCCAATATCCAACGACAACACTTCGTAATGATCCGACGAGGAAGGAAGACATCCCACACCGCCGTGGTCACCATGGGGATGAATGGGAGCACTCGCAGAATCAATTCCCGCCAACACTTTCACCAAAATGAAAAGATCAATATGTTAGCGGAGAGTATAATGTTTTAAGCGATAATTACAATAGTTAAACGTTAAATTAAATACTTAAGCAATTAACTAATAACGTAAAAGGACTAGTATAATATGTTAACCAAATGACGGACATATTTAAACAATAATGACCCCTGCATAACCCGGAATAATTAAAAAGAAAAAGGAACTTACAACGAGTAAACCTCGCTTTTCATTAGGATTCAGCAATGGCACATTTTTCCGTCCTCGACGACAAGATCAACTACAAAGACATTTGAAGATGGAATGGACGTGACACATCCACTGGAAGTCAACATCGTTTTCGATTGGGCAAACCGTTTTATATCCATCTGGTGTGATGAACTTAACCCTGACAAGAGAAACTTCGAGACCCCATCGCTCACATATCTCACCTAACACCAACTCCCAAGAAGTCTGAGCCGTGAACATTAGCACTCTTTCCCTCCCCGTCGAATCTAGCAATACCACAAAAAAACTCTCCATAATATATCGGTCGAAAACCAAATCGCATAAAACCAAATGAAATGAAGAACAAAAAGAAGACGAAGAAGAAGAAGTAGAAGATGTAAAGAACAAACAAAGCAATGTAAAAGGCAAACAAAAAAAGTGCACGGGTTGTATGCATAGAGGTTAGACTAGACGTGATGTGATTGGGCGGTATTTTTTTCCCTCCATCCCAAGGGCAAAAAGGGAAATATATGTCACTGTCGCGAGGAAGACATATTGTCATCGTTCGAATGAAAGTTCTCAACTCAATATGAGCCTCTGTGTAAACGTCAAGCTTTTTATGTTTAAACAGATACATATAGTGTTTAAAAAAACGGTTAATTGTTAAACTAAAGTCTATATCATTTAAATAATATGTTATTGTTTAAATTGAATGCTTTTCACCGACATCGCGTTGAAGATGGGTACCTCCTCGGGTCACTCGCTTTAAAACATCTTTACGTATTTTTCTTAAACACCGCTGTCATTGTTTAAAGAGTAACTTGAGTAGTGTTTAACTTTTTCTATTGTTTACACCGTTGTCATTGTTTAAAGAGTAACTTTTTCTTAAACACCGTTGTCGCTGTTTAAACATATTTACGTATTTTCTATTGTTTACAATGACGTTCTTTTGTTTCCCACATTGTTTGTTTTTACTAGGTCTATGTTTAAATTTCAGAAGTTCACAGTCAAATAAGCTTGTTTCGTTTTATTTATAAAAGATTTACAACATTTACAACATTTACAACGTCCGCTCGGACTTTGGACACTCACGACTCGACCCTCGATAATCTGAAACAAGTGTCTCAGACATTCGAATGCTCACACGGTCTGCATAACATGCGCATCAACTTGAACCTGCACAACGTACAACATTAAAAAAAGGTTAAACAACACACATTCATGAAAACGACTATTGGGCGATGTGTCATGGTCGGACTTAAACGAAGATACTGATAGTTAAACACAGAACGTAATAGTTGACACTCGACGTAATGTTCTTAAATGGTAACTGAAAAGTCTCAAGTGATAAATATCAACCCTCAGTCTTAAAGGATGTTTTCCCGATCTTCCTCCTCTGAGAATCCTCCGCAATCACGAAATACGTGAAAAATTTCTTTTCTTACCCAAGTCGAAATGCTCAGCTTAATTGCTTGCCTCGTCATCCACTCAAGAATCCTCTGCGATTCGAGCAATTATGAGAGCATTTCGACTCAGGGCGAAAAAGATAGTTTAACTTGTTGCGTGATTGCGGCTAAATGATTCTCAAGATAAGGAAGAAGGTTCACGAAACATCCTTTCGAGATAGAGTGGTCTGTCCATGGGAAGAGGAGGGAGCGAGGAGGAGGAGGAGGAGGAGGATGATGAGGACGAGCGAGTGGTTGTCCATCGGGAGGGTTCTTTCTCGGTTATTTATGGTGTGAATTCCACAAGCGAGTCGACTCTTCATATCCGGAGAAAAAAAGTTAAACGACAGTGGCCGACATTGACTGATGAGAACGAACGGGTGTTCGGAAAATTATGTTACCGTGCATAAATTTTAATGCCGTCATTAATTCTTATGCACGGGATACCATAACCTTGCCACCCGCCACGTGCCACCGCCAAACGAATTCAGATCAAAGCGAAAAAGATCACCGCTTTTACGCGAGACTTTGAGAATTTTACACGTTAATATGAATAGTTATACATGTAAAGACAACGTTAAAGCGGAGATGGGAAGTATTACACGGATATGATAATTATTAAACATGTTAGTAAAATATTTAAACGTTAAACCAAGCAGAAAAGCCCTTCGAAAAGGTTGAACATGATGTGATTACTGCTTTTCCTTTCCCACCATTTTTCGAGGGCCAAAAAATGGGATTTCACAACATGGACCCATTTGAAGTGAGCGGTGGGGGTAAAAGGGAAGTTAAACACTAACGGAAGAAACTGTCCGGGGTGTGCTGAAAAAGTAGGAGGGGTTTTGGGAAGTTTTGAAAAATTACGAGGGTGAGCATGTAAATTTTTCCCTAAAATATACAAAATCATGTTTATGTCTATATATATATATATGAAAAATAATGAAAAAAACAATTAAAACAAAATTTAAAAACAAAAAGATAAGTATATAATATAATGTTATATATATATTATTATTCATATATATATATATATTGAGAGGGGTTGGTGGGTTGGTGTGGGATCCACTCAGCTAAAAAAATCCAATTAGAAGATGTCAAATGTCAGCGTGAGAGGGATTTATGTACTGCTAGTTAACATTAATATATAGTTATATATATTTCACATGTGAATTGGTGGGATGATAATTTTGCATATCATGTTCATGTTAAGTAGTGTGTTGGCATATCATGTTTGAATTAGCCTTAGTGGTTTGGATAATTGATATTTGTAGTAATATATATATATATATATATATATATGTATATATATTACGTCATCCGGTTTGACCAAATCGGGTCATTCGGTCTAACCAATTGACCCATGACCTGGATGTTTGGCCGGTTCACTTTCCGGTCCGGTTATGAAGGCAACTAAAAAAAATTCAAAATAATTTTGAAAAAATGTCTTGCATTAAATTCATTTATCTATCTATTTATGCTGTTTATATTTTTTTAATGTGATAAATAAATGCCCATGTAATTTTTTAATTTTTTTATTGGAGTTGTCATTCACTCATTTATTTATAACTATTGAGACATACCTAAGCATTACCTTTTGGTCTCAAACTTTAAGGCGTTAATTTTATGCTCATTATGTTTGTCATGAAAACACGCTTCCAATTATTTATGTAAACTACATTTCAATATATTTAATAATGACAATTGAGAACTGGTTAAGTCTAACGTGTTTTTACTTAATATTAAATGTCTATTGAGACTTTATTGCAGGCACAAAATACACAAAAATATTTTGTTATAATTAATTAACATCCAACACCTATACATGTATATATCTTATTTACGTATTATAACAAGCCACTACGAATCTTTGGATGAGTCGGTTAGAGCATCACTTTAAACATGGAGAGGTTGCGAGTTTAAACCACTAGAGATGCTCGGTGGTTACGAGTTGCATGCAACCCAGCGGGTTTTGCTAGGACAGTCCTGGGCGGGGCCATATATCAGCATGTGCCCCTCTCTAGTTATATGTTGTTTTTGAGATTTGGCCACGATTGGTGGTTTACTTATGTCATGACTATTTTTGTATTCATCAGTTAATTGTTCTTTTGGCTTGATTTAAAATAGAAATAAATCATCTCTAATATGATGTTTCCTAACATAATACATGATATCTTTAATTACTAGCATAGAAAATACTTAGTTACACCCAGCCCAGGCATTGACCCGGTCAAACTCAGGGTTGATAGGTTCGACTTGAATTGAACCGAGATCAATAATAAAATATTAAAAAAATTATTATAAATAATAATAATAATATAACCTATGTCAACAGTTAAAAAACACAAATATATATATATATATATATGATAAAATTTTAATTATATATATTTTTTAATTTTTAAAAAATCTGAAATATAATTAGATTTAATATTTAAATTTTACTGTCATTGATTTTCAAAAATATAAAAATATATTAAGAAAAAAAAAAGACAAAAGCAAAGGGTTATCATACTCCTCGCCCAACGCTTTTCCTTGGACGCGGCTCACACACTTTCTCCTTATCTCTCTTTTTCTCTTTTTCTTGTGCTCCTCCCTCATTTTCTCTACCCTCACTTCCTCTAGCCAGGGCATTCTCACCGTCACCGCTGCATTTATCCTTTTCACTTCCTCTCCTCCCATATTTTACCTTAACTTATTCTTTGTTCTCTTGAAAAATTTATTTTTTTAACCCGTTAAAACCGGCTGAGTCAACTGGTTTCAAGTAAACTAGTTGGCGGGCCTAGTTAACCTATTTTTTGTCTAATTTTTTTTCAAAACCGAGTTAAAGAATGAAACCACCGGACCGATCCGGATTTGAAAACATTGGAAAATACATCATCCCTTGCAAAACATAAGAAATATTTATATAAAAAACATTTCCAAGATGTTTATATAGAAAATTACGGAACGCAATACAAACTACATACATCTTGCTCTAATTCTTTTTAAATAAAAAAGTTTTATTATAACAAGTCATTACCAAACACAAAAACTAAAGTTTCACAATCCAATTTGAACTAGTTAATTCCTAAATACTAATCTTCATGCCGAGTTCCATGTCATTTTCTTCATTATTCTCCCTCCATGTTATTTGCACAAGACAAACTTTCAATTGCTTTTATCCAACTATGAAATAAATAATTTCCCACTTTCGTTTGCTTCTCTTTTGTAAAACCTTTATATATTAAGTTGGCTTTTGCTTTTTCTCGTCCTTTTTCAAATATTACCTTGGCTTCCATCTTCTGACGCCCATCTTCTAAGATCAAGTTGGCTTCGCTTTTCTCTAGCCCTACTCCTAAGATGTAGTTATATTCGATTCTCCATCTCATGAGTTCTTCCGTGCTTTCTTTGACTACTAACTTTATACTAGGCCTTTCAACAAACTTCTGACGTTGCACACACTTAACCAGGAGGGAAAACATGATGAGTATTGATTTTTGGTGAACAGCCTTAGATGTGATTGTAATGAGCAGGATTGTTGTGTGTTTATATATAGAGAGAGATATCGATCATATTTATAATGTCGTCATTATATAATATCTTACAAATATATAAAATTTAGTTAATTCCATTTTTAGTGTTTTCATATTTTATAATTAAGAATTGAATCATGTTCCATTTTTTATATTTTAAAATTTGAAGTTATTTTAAAAATTTACAAACAATTTTAAATCCATAAATATTTAATGTAATAATTTATGGAAACTCTGAAAGATAATTCTATTTATAAACATGTTAATTACGTAGAATATAATTTCATAAATATTTTTAATGCTATAATTATATAAATTTATTTTAAATTAAAATTATTGCAAGAAAAACATAATTAGAAGCCGAAATAAATTACACTTCTAAGTTTTTTTTCTCAAAATTGAAATATTTTTTCATTTAGAAAAAAATTAAATTTCTGGTCCTAATTATTGGAAACGGACAGAAATCCAAATCCATTTTCAAAACCTATTTCTCAAAGAAAAAATATTTTATTTTAAAATTATTTTAAATATATATTTATAAATAATTCTAAATTTATAAATATTTATAATTATTGTTTATTTATTTTTGGGCATGCTTCTCAATTTATATGTTATGATTTCATAAATATTTATAATACTATCATTGTGTAAAATTTTAGTAAATATATACTATATCAAATAATTATAAATAGAACACTTCATAGTTATATTTTTCGTAAAAAATAATAACCTAAAATATTTTAAGGATGTTGAAATTTGGTATAATTCAATTTAGGAATAAATTAAAATTTTGATTCTAATTGTATTTTTCATGGAATGCCATTATAAATATTTATAGTAATAAAACTTTCAAATATGCAAAGTTATTCTGAACAATATATAATTATTTTATTTTGAAAAATCATATTTCAAATATATATATATACATATATACTAGTTTTAGCATGTGAGATGCATGGTAACAAAATCTCGATCACAATCACTAAAGCAATGAGTAATTTTAATAATAATTTTGGACCGTTCATTAGTGTAACTAAAGGTGGGCGCGGGCCGGTTAACCGGGCCCGGCAAGCCCAACCCGTCGGGTCCGGTTCACCGGCCCATCAACCCGGTCCTGGCCCGGCTGGGTGTAGAACCCTCCAGGCCGGGTTGGCCTGTCGGACCCGGCGGATCCGGGTCACAGGAAGTCGGGCCCGGAACCGGCCCGGCTTCCACATTGACCCGGGGGGCCGGCCGGTTGGCCCACCTCAAAAAAAATTTAAAAAATTCAAAAAAATTTCAGAAAATTTTCTATAAAAAAAATCAATTAAAACCCCAAAAATTAAGACCACAAGTTTTTAAATAATCAAGTTACCTATGTATCCTCCTGGGTGTGAGAGGAATCAAAGCCCACGTAGTTCTTTTACATTGTGTAACCGGTCACCTATTATTCAAAGATATTTTTTTTACTAATATATTTTTTATAAATTGATATACATAATTTAAAAAAAAAAATTTGTAATTTTATTTTTTATTTTATAAATTAAAACAAAATAATCTAATATAAATGTGACAAATAAGAGTGCTCTTATTTAAGAGAATTTAACAATGTGCATGTGTAGGAACTTAGTGTTTATGAGCCAAAAGACAATTAACAAAATAATTATTTTTTTAAAAAAATATTTATGAAAATTTATTGTTTGATACTTTGATATTTTACAGATTGATTTATATAATTTTTTAATTTATTATATGGTCTCTTAATTTTTTATAAATTAAATATATATGTAAAATATTTTGATCCATATCCTACATCCATCTATATATAAGTGTTGCTAATAAATGTTAAAAACAAATTGTAGCTTAAGTGCTTGGGTTTTTGCTATTCAAATTTAAGGTCATGGGTTCAAATTCTATAACCAACATGGGAAAAAAAAATCCAAACCGGGTTTTAACCCGGCGGGTCAACTGACAGACCCATCTACAGTACGGGCCGGTTACGGGTCAATGAACCAGTCCGGTGGGCCGGGCCGGGTTGCCGGACGGCCCGTGCCCACCTCTAAGTATAACTAAATCAAGTAGTGGGCTACTGAATAAATTAACCATATTCTATGAAAGATTGTAATTCAAACTTTCAAAAATAATATACCTAATCTATTTTTTTTAATTATTAATTTTAATTTTTTTTGAATTATTAATTTGAAAAATGATATGATAAGATTATTAAATAAAATAGTTATCATTATTAATATTATCATTAATTATTTAATTAAATTTATGATGTTATATATATATATATATATATATATATATATAATTTAGTATTTTATAAAATTTCTCTATTTTATATTTTTAAGATAAATAAGTTTCGGAGCCAAAAATTTCCCATTGATGAGCAAATGGTAGTAGATTTTTCTGATTATATATATATATATATATATATATATATATATATATATATATATATATATATATATATATATAATGTATCTATCTATCTATATTCTGATCTATAGTAAAGCTCATTAACAGTAAAGTGGGATGAAAATTACTGTGTTTATAAACACTAACACAACAAAAAGTTGGATACACAATACTTTCATCTAAACCTTTACATCATGATGGTCACAGTAACTGAAGCAATCCTAACAGTCCTACTAACACCTCAGAAAAATTTATAACAACCTAAACATATCAATGAACTCATTCCTCTCTATCTCTTTCTATCAACTATTCTCAATGGAGAATGTTCTATGAGCGTCCACAGTTGACGTATCCACACATACATATCTAGACATAAAATAAGTCATCTGAATACATATAGTGTGTGTTTGAATGCAAGGGTTAATCCTCGAGGATTAGGGATCAACCCTTATGGTATGTGCATACCCATGTTTGGACATGCACCAAAGAGCATGGGAAGGGAATGAGGGATGAGTGCATACCTCAAACCTTAATTTCATGCTCATCCCCTTCATTTTGGGGGAGATTGAGTATGCCTTGATAAGTAATTTACTTTCATATCCCTTTATAGATAATGTATTTACCTTTATGCCTCTCAAATTGATATTTTTTTAATTTTTGAATAATATTTTCGATAAAAATTAAAATCTCATTTATTTTTGAAATATTAGATTTATTAAAATTCTAGTGATTTAAAAATAATTAATCTTGGGAATTTGTTTATTTTAAATAAAATAATTAAATTGTATTGGTTATAAATTTAAAATTTTATTTAGAAAATAAATACATCAATAACTTATTTTTAAAAAATTAAAGAAATTGGAGCCATTTAATAATTTTTTTACAATTAAAACATATTATTTAATTAAAATATGAGAGGGTACAAAAGTAATTTTACTAAAAATTTTTCCTATATCCTCTCTTATCCCTATTTACATTCCCTCCAACCAAACATTACTTTTGTTTTCATCTCCAATCCCCCATCCCTATTTTTATCCCCATCCCCATCCCCTTTCTCTTCCCCATTCCCATTTCTATCCCCATATTTCCATGCCCTCCAACCTAACAGACCCATAGGGAATAAAAAAAAAAAGATTGAGAGAAGGTAGGTGTGGAGAGAGAGCAGCAGTAGTGTGAACAATAGCCAAACCATTTTACCAGCAATGAACGGGTGATTGATTGGTTCTATTTGGTTTTTATAGTTTAACATGTCTCGTAGAAATAGAATACTATGCATCACACTTTTCACTATCTTACTATTCATAAGTCCTATGGATTCACCATATAATGCAACTAATATATATACTGGGGTAATGAAGATTACCCAAGATGATATATTAGGAACCATATTCCTACAATGTTAAATCTATCAAGTAATCTTCGAGGAGTGGAAAATAAGATTCCTCCCATAGAATACCTCCACTAAACTACAATTTGAACTATTGACAATTTGCCATTACCAGTGCTGGTCAAACAACGTATATTATTAAAAGAAGCCAGTGCATCCCACTAGTTTCTATTTTCTGAAAATACTATATAATCAATCTCTCATGATATAAACTATCAAACTATCATTAATGCACTTTAACATCAATATTATTATATTATAACAACTCTTGTACATTTGTTACATCGCTAACTTAATTTTTTTAATTACTAAAATTATTTCTAAATTTAATAATTTTTTTTTAACATTTTTAAAAAAATTTATAAATTTTTATTATCATTTATAAATTCCCGCAATGCTTTTAAAATTAAAACTGGAGCTTAAAAACTACGAAAGTGGCATTATTTTTATTTTTTTACACTAATTTTTTATTAATTTAATAATGTTATGAATATTATAATAAATAGTGGATGCCTATTTCACATTCAATATTACTGTAACAACCTCCTCACGTGATTCTGCAGCAACGGTCATCACTGTTACTATTTCACCTACCAGTGTATATAATCAAGGGTATTTGGTACAAATCTTCTTTCTCTTTTGTTTTATGATAAAAGAGAGAAAAATAAGAGAAAGGAAGGAGAAGGTAAAGTATAATTGAGGGTATTTGGTATATATTTTCTTTCTCTTTATGTTTTCTTTTCACTTATCTTATATTCATGAAAATCTATATATATATTGAGAATGAATTACTAGTTGCATATACAAATACGTCATCAGCACGAATATGCTCTTGATATTATTCTACATTTCAATTTAACTTTAATGTAACTTTATATCAAGTATTTGTATTTTTCCTTTAAGCGTTCCTTCTAATCATCTATTATATTTTATAGACTTTGAATTTTATGGCAAACATCGCAAGAAAAGAATTTGATGCTTTTCACATTTATAGGAGCAATTATATTTCATGGAGCCTTGGTGTCAAGTTTCATTTAAAAGCAAGGAACCTATGCGAAACCATTGATACTAATAATAATGAGCCTAATGATAATAAGTCAAAAGCTTTAATATTTATACGGCATCATCTTGATGATGGTTTGAAAAATGAATATTTGACCATCGAGGATAAATAGGAATTGTAGTTGTTAGTTACAGAGGGGTAGATAAGTGTAAAGTAAACGTTCAATCTCACAAGAAAACACACACACACACACACACACACATAAGTTGGTTACCAAGTTCGGCACAACTTTGCCAATATTTGAGCGGTCAAGTCTGGAGAAACAATCCACTAAAAGAGGCAAAGGAATGAAGAGTACAACATACTTTCTCACTCACACAATAACAAACAACGCCCTCTTAAGATTGTCCGATGCCCACTCTCCTCAACCATCACCAAAGGTTCTCTCACTCGTAGTTTATCCTAAATCTTCAAGAAAGGTATCTTATATAGACGCACCTACGTCCCAATAGATCTTCCTCTTTTACTCTTTTTCGCAACTTCCTAATTTGGACATCTTCCAAAGTTAGATGTTGCAACACTACTCACCTTACTGAATATCACTGAGTTTTAGCTCAGTTACAACCGAATTTGCAACAACTTCAACCTTCCTGGTTCCTTCAGTTCACTTCATAGCGGTTGACTCTTCCCAAGCTCCTTCTGCCTGCAACCATTTCCTTCCTAACATCATTTCAACAAGCCCATATCCCAAGGATCGCATTATTTTGTATTGGAAACAATTGTTATGTTAAATGACATTTTTTTCCCTCAACCCCCTACCAATAAATCTTAGTTCCATCCCCTATCTCACGCTCATTCGTAGATTCAAATTCTGACGCATGATGATCCTTAATTGTTGGATGGAAATCCAATTGATTGCATCATCTTTCGTGAAAAATGTTTTTTTCATTTGGCTATTGTGCTTATGAATCATAGTAAAGTGAAAAGTAGGATATACAGTATTTTAATTCGAACCATTCAATCATACTTATACAGTAATATAATTGTTAGTTCCTCCGGTGTGGTTTGTGGGTATTAGGTAACACTCAAGCACTCATAGAAGTCTCACACAAACCAATAAAGAAAGAGCACACAAACAAACACAAGGAGACACACAACATTGGTAACCCAGTTCGGCGTCCACTCGCCTACGTCTGGGGGCCAAGCCCGGAGATAAACAATCCACTAAAAGAGGTAAAAATAGATGAGTACAAACACTTGTCACTCATACTCTCAACAATAAAGATCACTACCTTCTCTAGATTGTCTGGTGCTCACACACTCTCCTCCAAGAGTCACTCAAGAGTCACACCTTACAATTTATGAGCACGGTAGCTTATATAGACGCCTCAACGTCCCAAATATAGCACATACCTCTTTTAGAATCTCATGACTACTAATTTAAAAACCCCGCTGAAATTAGTTGTTGCAACTCCCTGTTGTAACATGAATTGCAACATAGGCCCTCGATCGCGACTTGAGTCGAGTTCGGTTACGTTGCGGACGACCTCAAGACTCATCAACCTCCCGCTCATGCTTAGTCCGAGTCGATGCAGCCCAAATCTCCCGATCCCGATCGCCGAGAACTAGCCTACCTCCTCAGTTCCTCATCACGCAGTCCCCTCGCAAGGGGCGCACGTCCTTGTGCGTCTTCACGAAACTTACCAAACTTAGTCTTCAATCCACCTAAATTTGGTTTTCAAAGATTCTCCAAACTTGATCTTCAATTCACCCAAGTTTGGTCCTCAAATCTTGCCTTCAATAGACTTTAATCAATCTTCATCAAGGATTCTTCAAATTATATCTTCAATTAATCTTCATTCACACCATGAATAGATCTTTCTTTAATTAAGCTCCACCATATTTAGTCTTCAATCATATCTCTCTAAGTATGGTCTTGATATGATCTTGTCTTCATGTTTCCAAGAATAATTCCACCAAGATCTTTAAAATAGCTTCACCATGATCTTCAAGATATTTGGCCACATGTTGTAGACTTACTAAAAATATCTCCACTATGATCTTCAAGATATTTGCCTTGCACTCCAAGTCTCCATGCCATGTCACCATGCTTGCCACGCCATCAATTATGCCTTGTCACCATGGTTGTCACGTTATCATGCCTTGGTGTTAAATCATGCCAATAAATAGTGCGGTTGCACTAACAATAATCAATCACATCTATACAGAGAGAACTAAAAAAACTAAAGCATAACTCAACTATTTGTTTAGAGACTAAGTATGCCCGAATGACTACTTTTCATTCTTCTATTACTATTCCAACTCTCTTTATCTCTCTCATTCATTTTTCCCCCTCATGCTTTTTAATGTCGTTTGACTTTTTGACTTAATGTCTTTTTATATTAGCTTACTTAATTATATTATTAAATAAAATTAATAACATGAGACTGATAATGTAGGGGTGAAAAACATCTCATTAAAAATGCACCATTTGAAACCAAACCCATCCAATTTTAAATAACAAAATAGGAGGGGGAAGGTGCAATAGGCACATAGTCATAATTTTTTTTTTTTGGGAAATCAAGTAAAAGATAACAGCTCAAACAGAAGACTTTTACAAATATTTTTTCAATATATATATACCCTTTATAAGTTATATCCTAGTTTATAAAAAACAAAAGGTGAAACAATAATTTTTAAAAATATAATTTTTTTTACTATATAAACTAATTTATCAAATATCAACTAGCAAAATAATAAATTTAATATTTTCCTTAAAATTTGGCAATAATGCCAAACAAATAAATGTTGTGCATTTTAAGCAATTGAAAATACAAAACACTTTTGGTTAGCACAAAATTATTATGGTATTTTTTTATCATTTTTTTTTTCAAAATTAGTATTTTTTTTATATTTTTTATAAAATTTATTTTTCATATTAGTATAGTTGATTGTGTTATTAAAAAAATTAATAACATGAGATTAGTATTATATGAGTAAAAAATATCTTAGAAAAATTGAACTATTTGAAACTGAAAAATTTATACATGTTAATAATCTTCCAATAACTTAGTTGCAATTCCATTACTAATATGAGTCATTTGTTGTAGTTTATTTGGTATCGTGGAGAACCAAAAAGAAGATGTAAGGTTAGCTGACTCAAGTCTCGAATAACTAAAAACATATTTTGGGGGTTCACCTTAAAATTTTTTTTATATATATATTCAAATTGGATCCATCCAATTTTTAAAAAAAAATAAAGAGGGAAGATGGCTATGGAGACGTAGTCATAAAACAATCCACAAGAGAGAGAGAGAGAGAGAGAGAGAGAGAGAGAGAGAGAGAGAGAGAGGAGTAGAAGAGGAGCCTCACATAAAAGGGAGAGGGGTTTTCAAAATATTTTCAAAAAAATTGAATATATCAAAATGTTGCTTCTTAATTTTTGGAAACATGAGTATTATTGTCAAATTTTTTAAAATAAAAATAAATTGTGAAACATATTTTTATTAGTTTTGTTTTCAAAACATGAAATTAAAAGCAAAATAAAAAAACTAGCATTTATAAAAAAATAAAAAATAAATAAATAACTAGCAACATTGCCAAATGACCCATAAAATTTTTAATTTCTAAAAGCAAACAAAAATTCCAAAGTCAAAAACGCCTAAATACATAAGTTGTCCTCGCCTTTATTCTTAATGCAGCAACATATCCTCCTTCATGTTATTTTGATCCAAGCTCTTCTTGCACATCATCAGAGCATTTGAATACCAAGTTTTCAAAATCTTTTCTCATTTCCTCTCGCTTATCTTCGCCATAGCCTTCTAATATTAAGTTGGCTTCCACTTTCTCTCGTCCTTCTTCAAATATTAAATTGGCTTCCATTTTCTCTTGTCCTTCTTCTACTATTAACTTAACTTCTCGTTTCTCTTGCCGTTTTTCTAATATTAGATTGATTTCCCCTGTCGTTGTCCCTTCTTCTATCTTGTATGTTAATACAGACTTGGTAAGACACCCTACCCATTGCCTTTCTTGATGGTGCTGAAACTTGAAGATAAGACTAAGCATGTTCATGGGTTTTGATTATAGGTGATCAAATGAGGATTGTGAAAAAATATATATAGATATTGACTACTTATTTATAGATAGATATCTAATTATAATATTTATAGTATGGTATTTTATAAAGATATGAAATTAATTTTATTGAAAGTTATTTTAAAAATTTACATAAATCTATATATATGTAATCTATTAGTTTATGAAACTATGAGATTTATTCATAATTACAGGTCTAATTATATGGACTATGATTTCATAAATATTTATAATTATATAGTTATAAAGAATTATTTTAAATTATTATTGTTCAAAAAATAATATTTCTATTTTTAAATTTAGAAACAATCTCAATTTCCCTTTTTATGAAATTTATAATAATTATTCAAAATATATAAAGACATATTTATTTATGGATGCCTTTCTAAATATACGGATTCTGATTTTATAAATATTTATAATGCTATCATTATGTGAAGTAAGCGCATAATATTATTTTAAGTTATAATTATTTTTCAAAAATAGATAGAAACATAATACTTGTCTAAGTTTGAAAATTCTTCTAATTGTGTGCACTGTTTAATAAACACATGCCATGTATAATTCTTAAAAATTAATTTGTTTACATATATATATATATATATATATATTGCCTCCTAATTACAAGTCTAATTATATAGAATATGATTTCATAAATATTTATAATCTTATGGTTATAAAGGTTGCTTTAAATTGCAATTTTTCAAAAAAATAATATTTAGAAACAGAATGAAGGCTATTTTTAAATTTAGAAAACAAACTCAATTTCTCTTTTTATGAAATTTATAATAATTATTCAAAAATATATAAAGACATTTATTTATGGATGCCTTTCTAAAAATACAGATTCTGATTTTAAAAATATTTATAATGCTATCATTATGTGAAATTTAAGTAAGTGCATAACACTCCCTCCATTTTTTTACTGGTCAAATTTATCTACTTCACACCCATTAAGAAAATCTGTTGAAGTCAATTAACAATTTAAATTTTATAAAAAACTACCCCTATTTTAAAATTCCACTAAATAGAGTATATGATTTAATATTTAGTTGATTGTCATTTATTGAAAATTGTACAAATATATTAAATTAAAAAGTAAATTTGAAAAAAAGAGGTTATTTAATGCTGCACAAAATTTTTATTGTGATAAATAAAAAAGAACAATAAAGAGCTCTAAAACGTGACAAATAAAAAAGAAACATATGGAGTATTATTTTAAATTATAATTATTTTTTCAAAAATAATTAGAAACAAAATACTTGTCTAAGGATGAAAATTTTTCTAATTGTGCACCCTCTTTAATAAACATATGCGGTATATAATTCCTAAATTTTGATTTGTTTATATATATAAATATATATTGGCTCTACCCAAATATACTTTTAAAATGTATTATAAATTATAAAATATTGACTTTTTTAAATTAATAAAATAGAATTTTATTTAAAATTCTAAACTGCACCCAATAATGTTAATTTTTATATAGTAATGAATAAAATAGCTTAAAATTTGTTGAGTATATATATATGCAAAAATATTAATTTAATAATCATTAAAAAATGTAGGGATATGCAATAATATATTTTAATGACATATGAGGTAGGGTAGAAGGGTATATACGATGTCCATATATATATATATATATATATATATATATATATCTTACAGTGTGTAAAGATATTATTTTATATATACTAGTATGAATGCCTGCTTGCACTATGGGTTTCATCTAATAATACAAATTATTTTTTTAAAAAAATCACTTAACAAAATATAAAAAAAGAAACCACAAACACCAATATTATTTGATAAATTAAATAAAACAAATACAAATAATAATTATAAAAATCGTATATATGGATGAAAAATAATAAAAACAAAATTAAAATAAAAACACAATATATCTAAAAAAACATTAAAATATACAAAATCATGTTTATGTCTATATAGATATGAAAAATAATAAAAAACAATTAAAACAAAATTTAAAAACAAAAAGATAAGTATATAATATAGTGTTATATATATATATATTATTAATATCATATATTAATAATATATATATATATATATATATATATATATATATTGAGAGGGGGTTGGTGGGTTGGTGTGGGACCCACTAAGCTAAAAAACCCCAATTAGAAGATGTCAAATGTCATCATGAGAGGGATTTATGTACTGTTAGTTAACATTAATATATAGTTATATATACTAGTGTGGTCGACCCGCTGACGCTACGGGGTTATCTATAACGTTTTTTCCCCTTTTTTTTTCAATTTATTTATTCTTTATATATATTCAGTGTTTGTTATTTTGGCGAAAAACTCTAAATATAATGAATATTTTATTTAATGATAATTGTTGTTTATTAGAAGTGTTGCAGTAATTTTTGGGGGAAAAACATCTACTTTGTAAGCATTTCTTCATGCATTAAATATAGGCAAAAGTTCAAGTTTATATTGTCCATTCAAAATAGCAACATAAAAGGGTACAAAATAAAATATTTTCATTTCATTCATGGTTTTCATTATGGATGTGCATCAGAAATGCTTGTATGTTTAACATTGTTATCCATGGTAGCTGGAAGGTTGACATCGATCAGAGTAATTTCTGGTGGGTTTTTGGGAGATGAATTGGATTTGAGAGGTTTTTTGGCGTTGTTGTTATTGAGTCAACCTGAAAAAAAAAACAATAATGTATTAGTTCAAATTTTTTCGTTAAGTAATGTGAAGTTGTTCATTGGGATGCTATACTAAAAAAAGATGCTATAGTTACTAATGCATGGATCGTTTATTGTTACATTTGTTTTTCATAATAATTAGAGTAAATCGATTAGTTATGCATTTTGTCTTATATTTTTTAATTGATATGCAAGTATTATTATTATGTGTTTTTTTTTATAAATCATGGTTAGCCTAAGATGCATTTGTAGTTAACTTGATATTTTCACATAATTAAATTGAACTTACATTTTTTTGGGATTGTTCTAGTTGCTCATAGTTCCAATTTAGTTATGATGACACTTGTTCATGGCATGGGTAGTAGTCCTATCATTTCAGTAGAATTTTTCACACATTAGTAATAACTATTGACACATTCATATTTTGGAAAAATTTTTCAAAAACATTTGTAAAAATTTACTTCGAGTTTCTCATTAAGCTGCTTTGCATTTGAAGTGCAAACAATGATATGTTTTGCACTTGGGTTGATGAAGCCTTCTTCTACAGCTTGGTCAATAAAAAAAAGCAATGAGTTGTAGTAGCTGTTAATATTCAATAATCCAACCTAAAATAATGAGTAAGTTTGTCATAATTTGTTCATAATTTCCATTATGTATGTCTAAAATTGTCATTGAATTACCGGCTTGTTATGTATATCTAATTGTGCCCACGTAATCACTTTAAAAAGTTCATCAAGAGTACCATAACCTCCTGCATAATAATTTCAATTGAGATTAATTAGTCTTTTTATTTCAAGAGATAATGACTTGTGAGTAGGATGTATAATGAATGATAATAGAATGATACCAAAATAAAAATCAATGTTAATGAATATATAATAAATATGAAATGTAGGTTGTGTACTAACAGGCGCATAGCTTGATAAGAAGCATCAGGATGTGAGTCATCTCTGCTTTTTTCGTGCGATCATCGACCCATCTGGTTTTACTTCTCCTTTAGTGATGCCAGTGATCTGACCAATTTTAAAAACAATATATTATTGAATAGCCATTGATATTTGTGGTTTAATTTTTCTCTGGAATAGCTTGTCATAAAATTAATAAATTTTTGTCATACCTCTTTATCCATTAGAGCTTTGGGAATGATACTGAGTATATGGAGAAAAAATGTTAATAACTTAAGTTTTTTTCAAATAAATGGCGTTTTTAAATATAAAAATAAACCATACCCAGAACTTGTCTTCCACCGTCAAAGACAGATTTGAGATATCAAGTCCATCAATCCAATATTGCCTCCTCCATATACTAAATTAATGTTTTTCATCACCTGAAGGGATTTTTGCAAGGGTTATTTCATATGTTTGTAGTTGAGCATACACAAATGAGTAAGCTATATGATTATAAGAACAATAACAGAGAGAAAGAACAATGGAGCGGAAGAGAGAGTGATGACAATTAAATTAAGTAAATGTAAGAAGCCAAACCAGTTCTTTGCCAAGATCAATAACAACATCTTGATAACTCTTTTGCTTTCCTACGTTGCTACTGCAAAAAACACAAATTGTCTTGAATTTGGATGTACTCATTCTCTTTCTTTTGTTTTACTTTACTAACACTGAAAATTGCCTTAAATTATAATACGGAAATATAAGTTCAAGCTGCAAGTATGATATGTTTTTTTATTGCTATAAATAAAACAAACTTGTTGACAATTGAATAATAATAATAAGGAAGGATGAGCAAAAGAGGATCTTGGAACCGCAGGAAAATTAGGCTGATGATATGTATTTTTTGTTGGAATCTTACCACGTCTAATCTAGGAGACTGATGATTGTGTGGGAAGAGTACAATATTTCTATCAGGTATTATACATATATATATATATATATATATATATATATATATATATATATATATATATATATATATATATATATATATATATATATATATATATACTATATATATATATATGTTTGTTTTGGGATAGCCACTCTACATTAGAAATGCATATATAGAGATGGTTACCTTGTTCTTCTTTGGTTATTTTTAAATTAAATTTTTGTATGTTTAGTCAAAGATATTCATCATGTTTTTGTCGGGTTTTTCCTGAGAGTAGATTTGTTTTAAATTGCATACAATATATATATAATTTAAAATATTAAAATTATGATAAAAACCAAAAGAAGAGTAGATGTTTTTTAAAAGAAGAGTAGATTTTTTATACCAATCCAGCCAAAAGCTAGCAAACCCTAGAATTTTGGATCCCGATGATAAAAAAAAATTACATTCCAATCTTGCCATAAGCTAGCAAACCTTTAAATTTTGGATCCCGATGATTAATGTGTAGATCTGCACTGAATTGTCTTCTTGATTGGATGGGAGCAATGAACAACATATAGTGTTATAACATATAATGGGCAAAGACCAAGAAGTCAAGCTCAAATACCAAAAATGAATCTAGCTATTTCATACCATGCTTAAATGATTAGTTGTCGATCTTGACATCCATACCCATTTTTTAGCAAATCTTATCTTCTTGGACAACGCATTGAGAACAGAATCCTTAATATCTTTGTCGAAAGATGCAAACAAATTACAGAAAAAAAACCATGTTTGAAAAACAATGACCATCAACTGTTAAATTGACACAAAGAAAAGTAAAATACAGATGCCCTATAACAGCAAAATCTTATGACAAATGATATAACCATCTAATAGCTACAAAAAGTTTTTTGCCAAATAAGCTCAAAGAAAAATATATGAATTGATAAAAAATTGTGAAAATCAAAATCAAATCTTACCTCCTTAGACAAAGAATTGACAACAAAATCCTTGATACCTCTAATAACATATGCAAACAAATAATATAAAAAAGTTGCGTCTGGAAAACCATGCCAGCAAGATGAGAAGAAAAAAAACACACACACATACACACAATCTCTCTCTCTCTCTCTCTCTCTCTCTCTCTCTCTCTTCTTTCTCTATGTATATATTTACATACATTTATTATGTGTTATTTCCTTTGTTTTTCTATATATATATACACACACATCCATCTATCACAACTTTGTTTAGGAGTGTGCATTTGTGGTGATCATTATTCTCTAGTTTGTTAGAACCTTTTTCGTTCCTTATCTAGGTCTATATTTTTTTTACCTCTATGTATTTCCTTCATTGCTTGTTTTTATTTTTGTTTGTCTTCAATTTTCTTTCTCACATTACTAATGATAATTTTTCTCATTTTGTTAGTATGGGAGAGAAGTATTGCAAGTCTTTTATTGACATCATCCCTTAAGAATTGATCGAAGAAATCGTTGCATATATTGCTTCAACATCTTCTAGATCTCTTCATGATCTCAAGATATTACGTGGCTGGTAATTTTATTAATTACTCATAGCATAAAATCCATAGTTGCTTCTTTGAATTATGAGTATATATATACATATATCTTTTGTAGTTGTAAGAGTTTTTATGTAGCATCAAAAAGTCGGAAAGTTGGGGAGTTAATGCGGGTTGATAATTTATGGTATCTTGACATGAAGGAGTATATTAGTTTTCTTCAAAATTGTACTCGGCAAGACAATTTGGAAGCTAGTTCGGTGCTTGGATTGGTACAAAACTTATCATTCATTTTTTTTCCATGGTAGATAAGTTATAGTACTAATATTGACAATATATTTTTAACATTGTTTTTCAGATCGACTGTATGAAGTTGAAAATGGATTTAGGTATCCAATATCTAACAAATGCGGCTTTTAAATGTCATTTACTTGCTGGGTATGTAGGGGGAATTATTTTGTACAAAAATCAGGAAACACGTCCTTCTGGCATGACAATGCTCAACATGGTTACTACTGGAAAAGTTGATCATGCCTCAAAACCATTTGAAAGCAAAAAATCTGGTAATTATAGGATAAATAATTGCATATATTCTACAGCAAAATTATTTAGAGATATCATATGGAGTATAGAATGTAAATGGATAGAAAAAAATTGATGGGAGTGTGAGAGCCATTTGTGTGGTCGAGAAGTAGATGATATCCGTTGTAATGAATGGTTAGGTGAAGATGGATTAGTGAGAGAGTTTTGTAGTCAAGTTTGTAGATGGAAATATGAATTTAATTTGTTTACAGAACTTCTGTAATGGATCTTATCTGTCACGTCCCGACCCGCGGGCCCGCCACGTGACAACCGCCGCGACAATCCCGAGGAGGGACACACACCACTCAACCCTCGAGTCATCGCAAGGCTCACAAACTCCTGCTAAACAACACCGCAATAATAAAGGTACCAAAAACAAAACTTTCACTCGAAGAATCAATAGTAAAGTGAAAGATATACAAATCACATTACAGAGTTAATAACACTAGTGGATCCACTGCACTCATACAATGCAACCTGACTCGGGATACAAATTGCCAAGCACTGCGCCATGCATCGACCAAAACCACTAAAACACGGAAGAGGAGGAGGGTGAGTAACCATAGTCACTCGATGAATGGGTTAGCACAAATCTAACAGAATATCAAAACAAATCGAGAAATTCAATAAACACATTTTCACAATAACATAAATGAACTAGAACGTTCACATTTGCAACACAATGAAAAATACGAGGATACGAAACCTTGGTATTTAAAAACCAAAACATTAATTCTCACAGTATAGACAAAAACATCAACATGTATAAAAACAAATGCACTGATATAATTTCCCAAAATGAGTAGAAAAACCAACTTAAACAAATAAAAAGTCCTCGATAATCACAAAACCCTCAATTCGCATGATACATGTTCGAAAAAGCATTAAGATGTCAAACATGCTATGTGAAAGATCACACTCGAATATACGATTGCAAAGAAAATAGAATTTTTCCTCAAATATTGAAATTTCATCTCGATCAAATAAACAATGGCCTAAAAACACTCTCTCTAACTTTAGCTCGTCACATCACGACTAAGTTGAGAGCCGTCAAAGTCTTACACGCCTTAGCGTTGGCCCACGAGTCCCAGTGTGGTGACCGGGATCGATGTATCATCAATCGGGGCTCTACGCTCCCACTGATGCTGACAAATCAGCACCAGTCCCTACGCACACCTCTAAAGGCTGGCCCGTTGGGACCCACTCTCGCGATGAGTGAGGCCTTAGCCCGCCCGTCACCATCAAACCAACATGTAGTCATGAGCAATAATACAATCCCGAATCACTCATGTCACAAGGTCCTTATCCGGGACAAGCATTCACATATCGGGAATAAACATTATTTCCACAAATCCAAAGCCAAAGCATAGTAATGCATGTAAACTTTCAAAAAGTATTCCAATCCCGATGTGCTAATACATTTCAAAAACATTTACGTCCAAAATGTCAAGAATAACACAATAATATCACAGAAGCTCGAAGCATTGCTTTGAGACGATAAAACTAGTCGATATTAAACGCATTATAATATCCACAATCTAGAAGAACATGCCATTCAGAAATAAAAACCCTTTTGTTTTCATAACCATAAATATCAAAAGCATGCTTATACAAGTGAAAGGTTTTACAAACCATTTCTAAAAGTTGATGCCTAGAGTGTGAAAATAAACATTAAGTTTTTAGAAATACAATAAAAGGCATCAAAACAAGCATAGCTTTTGTTCTAGTTAAACCTCAAGTTACTTAGGATCATTCTAGCTTTTCTCTTTCTTGACTCACTAAGTTTTCCTCCAAATACAAGATTAATCCCCAAGGTCTAGTCTATCACAACCTCTAAATACTTTTACAAGTCATGAAAAATATGTTCATCTCATCACATATATTTACACCTACCAATATACATTAATTAAATCCTACTTTACATCATTAGGGTATTTACTTTCACAAGCCTTTACTATTCGAGCCTCTTATACTCAACAATGTCTTAGATCCTTATCATAGTGCCACTACCTCAACATTAATATTTACTTCATCTATAATAATTTCATTGTCAAAATACTCACAAGTTGACTATCTCCTCTAAGGATGTATTAAATCAAACTATTATTAAAAATTCACAGGAATATTCAGTCTTTGCAATTCAACACTTGTCACATATATAGCTCAAGCTATTCATCATCAACCTTCTAAATAAATTCCATTTAGAATAATAATCATAATCATTGGCATCCACCCGATATATATATATATATATATATATACATATGTATATCCCGATATGATCAAACTACAATTAAGCACCCTACACTATGCTCACAAGAACAAACCTCATCAATTTGTGAGAATCCTACTACATAAAGTGTAATTATGTCACCCATGGTTCTCGGATATTACAAAAGAATATATTAGCATAAATCTCACTGACTAGCCAAAATCATATATAAGGTTCCACAAGTTATTCCAATTCCAATATACTAGTGTAGTCATGTACCTTAGCATTCAAGACTTCATCAGGTTCCATGTACTATGTTTATCACATCATGCCTCAAAACTTGAAATTATGCATCATTAGGGAGATTAAATCATCCATTGAACATACATAATCAATTTTACTTATAACCCATAAGCTCCATGAACTTGTTGTAATAATCAGCAATTTCCATTCATCCACCAAGCATGTATATCCTCAAGTTCAATCTCAACTAACGTAAGTACAACATTAACAAGCTTTTCTCATGATTTTTTTCGGAGAGTAAACCACAAGTCATTTTAAATAAAACCATAGTCTCTAGTAGTCATCTACACTTTCTTTTTCTCCTATAGCCAGTGATTTGAAAACATGATAAAGCCATGGAAATCATTTCAGAAAAACAAATAAAATATTTTCGATACTCAATTAGAATTGTGCACTCAACATAACCCACTCACAGAACATGTTGCCTCGCGTGGAGACGCGCACACTGATTGGCGGTTTCCTTCCCCTTGGAGGACGCTTCGCCACCTAGATACAAGCAGGGAATCCAAATTCTAATGAACATAATAATGATAATCACAAGAAAATGTATAAAAATACAATTATACATGTCTAATACAAAACATTAGGGTTTTAGGGCAAAACATCGTCATTTTGGATCCAAACGATCTCAGAATGGAGTAAAACTAGTTCCAATGAGTTCAGGGTATGAAGAGCTTCAATGTGAACCAAAGAAATACCAGAAAAGACTCAAAATTTTCGGTGCTACAGTAACTTCCGAATTGCTACGATGAAAGCCTGAACCTTATACTATGGTTTTCTCCCAATTTACAACTCTAAATCAAAAATTTTCTTCTACAACATTCTCATACATGCATTATAAAATCATTGGCTTCAATTTAAGCCTATGAATCATCATATCCATGAAGAAATCAAAGTTTTTATACAATTCTAAAAAAAAAGAAATACGGAA
Organism: Dioscorea cayenensis subsp. rotundata; assembly: GCF_009730915.1. Classification (NCBI taxonomy): domain Eukaryota; kingdom Viridiplantae; phylum Streptophyta; class Magnoliopsida; order Dioscoreales; family Dioscoreaceae; genus Dioscorea; species Dioscorea cayenensis. The sequence goes on from NW_024086610.1 coordinate 42,513, forward strand.
GAAATACAAAACAAAAACATTGAATCTTAGGCTTACCGGATTAGGGAGTGAGAGAGGAATAAGTTTGGTATTTAAGTTTGCGGAAATTCTACGCGGAAATCTTCTAGGGTTAAGGATCGGCTGAACAAAGAAGCAAGGAGAAGGAAAATGAAAGAAGAAGGTTCCAGGTGGTTTGTTTCACTCATTCATTTTTCTCTCTCTAATAGGAAATGACCTAATTGCCCTCCCTAATAGAAAAATAATAGAGAATGGATCCAAATGACGGAATTGCCCCCGGATTTTGGCAGGATTTTCGCACATATCCTACTATGCAATCCAGTAAAAATCTACAAATGCAAAATGACTATTTTACCCTAATGTATTCACAAAAATAAGAGAAGATCATAGGTCCAAATTTGGACCGGGTACAACATTATCTGTAATGGAATTTTGAAGCAATGTTTAAAATTTCATTGTTTTCATTCATTTATTTGTTTAGTAATTTATTTATTTATTGAAAAATAAGTTTGGACTTAGGCTAACAAGTTCTTCATGATGTTTTTCATTTGAGTGTTGAAAACATGTTCATAACATTGTTCTTCATGTCTTTGTCTTTTCGCATACATTTCATTGTTCTAGGAGTATTGAAGCTGCTAACACTCCCAATTCAATTTTGTTGCAACTCCATCAGATGAAATGTAATCCTGTTATCACAATGAAACTGTAGGCAATCAACAATAATTGTCAAGAACTTGATATTTATTTTTGTATTAGTTTTCATATAAACCTTTGACAAAAAACATATGAAATTTTTACTACTCAACTAATTTTTCAATATTTATTGATTTAAACTCTTATTTTATCTTATTGTTGAAGTTGTTAGAATTATGTTAAAATTTTGACTTCCAAATCTTTCTCAAATTTCTGATTGATGATGGATTCTTCTAATTTTTAGTCTTTTATTGATAAAATAGTTATGATGATTTTTTTAACATAATGTGATGGAGATGATAAATTATCTTTTCTTAAATTCTTTTTTGTTTGGAATTATATGATGGTTGTAAAAAATGACTAAATTCATCATGTTTTTTGCATGGAGTTTTATTCTATGTATTTAACATAATAACAATAATTCTAAAAAAATTGAAAAAAAAAACCAATCAACATGCTCCAAATGGCAAGGAGTTAGGCTCAAATTTCATCAATCAATTTTAACATAATAATTTTTTTTAAAAGATTAGACCAAAAACAAAGTTAGGCTGCTATCCCTTCAAGACTCATCAATCTATTCCAATGCAATCTATCATAATAAAATTTTCAAATAAAAAAAATTCAAAATCCACCAATTAGCATGCACCAAATGGAGTGTAAAGGCTTTAAGGGGATAAACTTTATAGTATGTATATGTGTATATATATATATATATATATATATCCAAAATCTCATTTGGAAAGGTTTAAATGAGATTGTAAGGGTTATTGAGTAATTTCATTTGGTTTGTTTAACCAATCTTGAAAGTCCAAATGTCAATTGGAGAGGCTAGGGAGGACTATTAGTTAAGTTTTTTTTTAAAAGGTTAGACCAAAAACAAAGTTGGGCTCCCATCCCTTCAAGACTCATCAATCCATTCCAATGCAATCTATCATAATAAAATTTCCAAATTTAAAAAATTCAAAATCTACCAATCAACATACACCAAATGGAGTGTAAAGGCTTTTAAGGGGATAAACTTTATAGTATGTATATGTATGTATATATGTATTCCGAAATCTCATTTGGAAAGGTTTAAATGAGAGTGTAAGGGCTATTGAGTAATTTTATTTGGTTTGTTTAACCAATCTTGAAAGTCCAAATGCCAATTGGAGAGCCTAGGGAGTACTATTAGTTAAGATATATATATATATATATATATATATATATATATATATATAAATCCATGTATATGTAAAAGATATTATTATATTGGTTGATTAATATTTATTATGGAAGAAATTCATTTGATATTTTTTTTAAAAGGCATTATAGTATACAACCACCAATTGTCAACTTATTGTATTAATTACTTTAATTACATATATTAATTGATCATATATGAAAGAATATGCTACCTAATAACCCATTTGAGAATTAATGCTACTTGTTTATATATATATATATATATATATATATTGATGACTTTCACAGAGGTCTTGATGATCAAACTATATTTCTATTATAAAAAAAAACTCATTTCATTCATAACAAAATTCACATTAATTATTTTATTCTTCTTAATAGAAAAGCTTTCATCTTGCAATACATCATTCAAAGTGATGAACAACATGTTCGTTACAGTATTAAAGACGAAAGTAATGCATTCGATTGACAAAAACTCTGCAAAATGGTGGTAATATTGATCCAATCATCATCTCTATCAACCAAATGATCATGATCATCATTAATCTCCAAGTTATATTCTAAACAATATTTCTTCTCTTTCTCCAAAGGAAGAGGTAACGGAGGCAGCGATGGAGGAGGTGGAGAAGGCATAGTGAGAAACTTATAGCAAAAATTAGTCTGAGCTTTATCGATACCTCTAAAGGTGATTGACGACATGTCATAAGCCACTGTTGCTTCTTCTAGTGTATCAAATGTGCCTAACCAATGTCTTTCTTAGTAAAAGGGTTTCTAATCTCCGCCGCATAACGTTCCCATGGTCTCCTTCGTACTCCTAAGTACCCTGTCGATGCTCTACATCGTCTTCTCTAATGACGGGGTAAGATGATGCATTGTAAGACAAGCATGTCCATAGATGTGCAATGTTAATTGCTGCAAGATTGTTTAGTATCCTATCTCTATATATATAGTTGAATTGAATTTTATATATATATATATATATATATATATATTTAGAGAAAGAATTGAATTAGAAAATAGGTGTTGTCAGGATGTCATACAGTGGTCACTATAGACGTCCTTATATTTAAAATTTAGGGACATCTTTGGATTACGAATCAATTTTATTTATTATCATTATGAAAAAAATATAAAGTTTAATGGGAAATAGGTTCAATACACCATACTTAAGACAAAACAAACTACTAACGTTATTGTAAAATAATTGTGCAATAACATCTTTTTCTAAAAATTGAAGTAGTGTTTTTTTTTTTAAAAAAAATTCTCCTGTATAAGGGTGTGAAAATTTAAAGGCAAACACACAAAATCTAGTTCATAGATTGTAAAAGTCAATGGATTTTACATTTAACATAGAAGAGTCAACAATTGTGGCTTGATCATACTCCATGCAAGCGGGCCCGCACACACACAAAAAATTACAACAAAAGAGTATTAAATTAATAATAATAAGTTATAACGTAAGTTATATATATACTTCATATTAATCCTATCCCCCAAATTCACTATTTATCTAAGTTTTTTCCTGAGTGGACGTTTGGCCTACTTTGATTGGTTGATTTAGATCTAAGTTTTTCTTTGTGTGACATTTAATTTACTATGATTGGTTTATCTAGATCTAAATAATTGTTGCCCTCTTCTTCTAACCCTAGATCTAACAATGCCTCTCTTCCCGAGCCATCCTGCCGATCCCTTGCGAGAAGCCGCTCAGCCTTCTTCTTCAACTCGGCCACACACCGCGCGAGCAGCATCCCATCCTCGTGATCCCGTTCGAGAAGCCGCTTTATAGCGGATTTCCTAGGTGATAGCGATCGAGCAGAGGATAAAGCATAGGAGGCGGATCCAAGAGAGGCCAGCGGAGGAGAGGAGGATGAGGATGAGGGTGGAGTGGAGTGCGAAGGAGGCGCAGGTAATTTTTCTCCAATCCAAACTCAAAAAATTTTCAGCCCAAACAAATAAATGAAGCCCTAATAAAAAAGCTCTCTTGCAGATCCGTCTTCTTCCTTTTCTTTTCCCCGGCCGCGTATGATGACTGTTGGAAAGCATTGAAGTGGGTGGTGCATCAGTTGGACAGTGGCACAGCTGTGCCGGAACCATGGTTGGTGAATTTTGGTGATTCGAGTAGGCAGTTCTTGGCCGGAGATAGTGCCGGCGCTAACATAGCACACCATATGGCCATGCGTGCTGGAGCCAAAGGCTCAGAAGGTAATTTCACTTAGACGTTAGATTGCAAAATTTTTAGCTGAAATTACTATGATTCTTTAGTGTTAGATGTAATATGATATTTACCTTTTTTTTTTAACCCATTTTAGTTATTTATTTATTTATTACTATTATTATTATTTTTGGTAAGGTGTGAAAATAAAAGGAATGATGATGATGCCCCATATTTTTGGGGGTCAAAGATGGAGGGAGAGGAGGTGGGAGATGCACTGAAGAAGAGGTTGGATGAGCTATGGATGCTGGTGTGTCCGGCGAGTGCCGGAGTGGATGATCCTATGATCAATCCGTTGGCCAAGACAGCGCCGGATCTTGGTCGGATGCCGTTCTTGAAAATCATGGTGCGTGTGGCCGAGAAGGACTTGCTGAGCGTGAGAGCAATGGCTTATTATGAAAAGTTGAAGGAGAAGTGGGTGGATGGTGTTGAGTTGGTTATGTCTCATGGTATGGATCATGTCTTCCATTTGGATGAACCTGGTTGTGATCAACCTGCTGTGTTGACTAACAAAGTTATGGCCTTTCTTTCTTCATGATTTGGGGGTTTTTCTTTTTTATGTTTAAAAAATATTTTAATAAATGTAGGAACTTAATGATATATTTTTTTTTGTGTCCTCTTGCAAATTCCTGGAAATAAATGTATTCTCAGTATTGAATGCCAATCTTGGGGATGATTTCTGTTGTTTTTGCATATAAAATAGAGAGGATTTGTTTGTGGTTTTTCTTGTTTGTCCTTTTTTTAAAAAAATAAATCTTATTTAAGGAGTAAGGTTAAATGGTTTGAAATTAAATACTAAAAATTATTTTTATATTATTGCCTGGACGTGATGTGTGAATGAATCAAAATGAGTCCGGTTCCTATAGGTTAGTGATGTTATACAATCATGATTTTTTTTCCTTTTCAATTTAGGGTGTTCTATAAAAAGGTAGTTGCAGTGTTATGGCCTAGCAGAGAAATGAGCTTATGAGGTTAAAAAAAAAACAGAGAGAGAGAGATAGTGAGCTTATGAACTTATAACAATAATCAAGTTTGGAATAATACATATTGCAAATAAATGATAACTAATATCTAAATGACAAGATATAAAATGATAGGTTAGTACTCATTTGATAAAAAAATCAGTTGAGCATCTTTGAAAATCCAATCCTTTTGAACAGATAAGATATAAAATGATAGCTTAGTTTAAGCATATTTGAAAATCCAGTCATTTTTATTTGAATTCATGTGTGCAGGTCTCACTTTTGGATGAAGATAAGACACAATTATTGACTTTGGGACTATAGAATTGATGCTACACTGCCATCTGTTAGCATTTCCATATTCATTGGATTTATATTAACTTTTTATGTACTCTTATACAGTAAATTAGATAAAAAAAAAATTATCCTTTGGTTATAAAAGTATGTAAGTATATGATGCATTGTGTAACAAGATCCATCTTTTTACTCTAAAATAAAATTTACGTATAGGTTGATAGATTGAGATTATCTGCAATCAAGTATATTTTATACTTACAAACTTTCATATGTCTTGCATTATAGATTTCTTTTAATTTAAATAAATTACTTGATATTTATTTCATTATGTTTGTTTTATAGTATTGAGACCAATTTAAATTCACAATAATAACTTAATAGAATTATAATGACTAAATACGGTCAAATGAACAACATGTAGTGTTTAATTTCATTAGTAATTTCCAAATTGTTTATTAAGACTTGAAATAGAGATATGATCTAAGGTTGTTTTTTCCCACATATTAGATTTAGATTTAAGTGAAAAAAAAGAAAAGAATAAAATTAGGAAAAGTTGGATAGTTGTTTTATTTATTTACTAAAAAACCTATTTATTTTCCTTTCATGTTTAAATGGGAACAATTCACTTTTACGAATTGGAAATTATGTATGTTTTTAAATAAAACTTTCCATATCTCTTGCAATACTAAGTAATATAATATAAATCAATGATAGGATGGTAGAGAACATCCCTTTTTTCCCAACATAATTTCCATATTTTAAAAGGGCTTAAGTATTAAAAAAAAGTATAAAAAAATAATTTTAAGAATTATTTTGCTATGGAATTGATCAATAAGGAAAGTTTCAACCTTTTTTTTTAATAAAAATACATGCTTAAAAGATTTTTTTTTAAAAATAGTTTTAAAGAAAATCTTTTTTATCAATGGATTATGTTTAGCTTAATTAATATCAAATAGAATTATAATTTCAATTCCATTTTTAAAGTTAATAAATATTTTTAAAAACTTAATTATTTTGGTATGAAAATCAACATATTCTTAATATCTTGCAGATATACTTCTCATACTGAAAATAATTTAAAAAAATTGACATGAACAATGATATTTTTTCTCTCAAAATTGATATTATCTTTGTAATATTTTGTTTTGAATATATTCAACCCGCAGCATTAGCTCGGGTATTTAATTTAGTATATCATTAATCACAAGTTCAAAGCGTTTAAAAGTCCCCTTATTGACGGTTTTAAAAAATAATAATAATTATTTTATATTTATATAACCTGAAATCCTTATTTGAAAGTTTGAAACATAAACTAAAATTATTTGAAAAATAAACAAAAATTAAAAATAAAAAATTATGTGTTACTATGTGAGAAATCGTCAAAAGCATAGAAATTGGTTTTGGCGCGTTTTAAAAGTCCGCATATCAAACATGGGGAGTAGTTAAAATGTAACATCCAACAAAGCCACGTCCCATGCAAGAAAACCCTTATAAATAGCCCTCCCTTCCACTCTGCAGCTCCACATCCCTTGCTTCTACTTGTGCTAGCTACTACTACTACATCCACAATGGCTAAGAACACAAAGCTTTTGGTTCTTGGCTTCATGCTTCTCGTAGCCATAAGTCTGTCCTCGGCGGCGAGGACCTTGAATGAGGAATATGGCGGAGGATATGGAGGTGGTGGAGAAGGACATGGTGGTGGAGGATATGGGAAGGGAGGTGGGGGTGGAGGTGGATATGGGAAGGGAGGTGGCGTAGGTGGTGGTGGAGGATATGGGAAGGGAGGCGGAGGTAAAGGTGGACATGGTGGTGGAGGATATGGAAAGGGAGGTGGAGGTGGAGGTGGAGGTGGACATGGACATGGTGGAGGTGGTGGTGGAGGATATGGACATGGTGGCGGAGGAGGTGGAGGATATGGACATGGTGGCGGAGGACATGGAGGATATGGACAGGGTGGTGGAGGAGGACATGGAGGTGGAGGTGGGGGTGGACATGGGGGTGGACATGGACATCCTTAGAGGAAGGATGAGTAGATCCATGGATGAGGAAAAACACTAGAGTGAGGATGAGCAGCTCCATGGATTGATATATCTATGTTTGAGCACTGGTTGTGTAATAATATTATGTGAGTATCATTATGTACTATCCATGATAAATAAAACTACTGCTCTTATGCTTGCTTTATTTATTTGTCTATTTATTGATCTCCATTATTTATCTCCATATTCTATCAAGTGCTTTTCTCATTTATTTCTGAATTTTGTTAATAATAAATAAATAAATTTTATTTATTAAAAGATAAATATTAGAAATTACAAATTGTAATGAATAAAGAAAATGACAAAAGAGAAGAACAACTAAAAACTGCTTATGTGCACCTACTTGTTTTCATGAAGTTTATATTTTTTAAAAAAAACCCCAAACCCAATCAAATAGTTCCAAATGGCATGGAAGGGATTTAAGGGGATCAACTTTATATAATGTATAACTATAATGCTGCACAAAAGATTTCTATATTACTTGTATTAAAAAAATCTTATGTTTTTTCTCCTGTATAAGGGTGCGAAAAGTCAAAGATAAATCACACAAAATCTACTTTACAGGTTGTAAAGTTCAATGAATTTCACATAAATGTACGATTCTAGAAGAGAAGGATCAACAATTGTGGCTTAATTATACTCTCATGCAAGCCAGCCCCTATCCAAAAAAAAAAAACACCTAGGACATTAATATGTTATCATAATATGTAAATGATGATCTGGATTTTTTGGTAGGAAGGGAAAACAAAATCCAAGCAAAGATCTCTTGCCAATTATGTTACAAATCTAGAGACAGCTAGACACAACTACATATGAAGCAGAAGGGGAATATTATTCAAACGGCGGGATCGGTGGCACGCTTGAGAGCGTAGGGGGCGGAGGAGGCAGCGTCATTGAGGGGTAGGGTTAGGGTTACAAAAAAAACAATCACTGATAAAACCCTCTCGATTTGATGGTATACTGATCCTCAAGAATAGAGAAATAGGTGTCAGGCAGTGTTCCTAACATTATATTGCTGTCGGCTTTTAATTGGCCAATTGACTAACAACGGGGAATCGGGAAGAATGGTTTTACTTTCTTTGCAAAACCTAAAATAATCTGGCGGGATAAATTAATGCAAAGTAATGCCCGGGTATGCTCACTCGAGGGGTGTTCCTCATATTATATTGTTGTCGGCTTCTCATTGGCGCGTTGACTAATAATGGGGAATCGGGAAGGATGTTAAAGTGGTCCAGCAGAGGTATTGATGATAGAGGAGATTGTCATGCTTTGGTTTAAGCAAATTCATTAAAAAGACAAAACACTCAACCAATAAGGAATGATCAAATGTGCAACAAAGACAAACTCTTAAGGAATAGTGATTTTGAGTCACTATTTATTCCAATTTTCAGATACATACATATATATATATATATATATATATATATATATATATATATGTATGTATTAATATATGCTTTTGATTTGACAAATGCATGTATATAAAACATGATGGTATGATGAAGATGGAGGAGATGATAGAAGAGAGAGAGCATTGTTAATCAACTATGGTGAAATAATCATTCCATGTTGTCTTAATTGTGCTCTCTGCTCTATCTGTCATCATTATCATATCACTTTCCTTCTCTGTCTCTCTTTCTTTCTAACACTCTATCTCCTTCTTTTTTTTAAGGTTTCATTATTTACATATTTCTATTAAACTTTACTATATAGTTCAAACAAATATATTTAAAGATAAATTTGTTATACTTATGGTTCAAGTGCTAAGGTAACAATGGTGTAATGCTTTTTGCATTTCTTTTCTTGTTTTTTAAGGGAATGTTTTTGTTTCAGAATTATTTACAAAATTATTCATATTGTTATTGTTTGGATTTGTGTAGACATGCACTTGAATTAATGCTTTTCAGATATCTTTATCCAGAATCTTAGGCATGCTTTTCTTTTTATGATGTTCGCTCTCAGGAGGTGTATTTAGTAAATGCATTTTTTCCTTTATTTATTTTTTCCTTTTGCTAAGATTTGATTTTGATTTTTGATTCTCTCAATAAATTATTCTATGTTTTTTTTTGTTTATATATATATATATATATATATATACATCCATTTCTAATAACTTAGGTTGGGAGTTTGGAATTGTGGCAATCTTTCTTCTCTAGTTTGTTACAACATTTTTTTTTTCATTATTTAGGTTTATTTTTTTTTGTTTTCTTTATGTATTTTTCTCCAATGTTTATTGCTTTTCCTTTGTCTTCAATTTGCTTTCTCAAATTCTTAATGATCATTATTTTTATTATGTTAGAATGGGAGAGAAGTCTTGTAACTATTTTCTTGGAGTTATCCCTCAATATATTATTGAAGAAATCGTTGCATATATCGCTTCAACATCTTTTACATCTCTTCATGATCTGAAAATGTTACGTGCCTGGTAATGTCATTGATTATTCATAGCATTAAGCTAATTGCATTATGAATACATATATTTATATATATATATTTATTTATTTATTTATTTGCAGTTGTGAAAGTTTTTGTGCAGCAATGAAAAGCCGTAAAGTTGGCCAGTTTATGTGAGTTGATAATTTATGATTTATTGACATGAAGGAGTACATTATTTTTTTTCAAAATTGTGGCCGGAGAGACAACTTGGAAGCTCTTTTGGTGCTTGGATTGGTGAAAACCTTATCATTCATTTTTTTCGTGTTAGATAAGTTAAACTGGGCTAAAAAGTAATTGAAGATATAAATTAAAATCAATTTCTCAACTTGGTCTTCCAAATATATAATTTTTTTTTTGAAAAAAAACCCAGACCCAATCATATTGCTCCAAATGGCATGTCAAGGCTCTTAGGGGATCAACTTTATATAATGTATATATTTCACATGTGAATTGGTGGGATGATAATTTTACATATCATGCTCATGTTAAGTAACATGTTGGCATATCATGTTTGAATTAGCCTTAGTGGGTTTGGATAATTGATACTTGTATATATATATATATATTACGTCATCCAATTCGACCAAACCGGGTCATTCGGTCCAACCAATTGACCCATGACCCGGTTGTTTGTCTGGTTCACTTTCCGGTCCGGTTCTAAAGGCAACTAAAAAAAATTCAAAATAATTTTGAAAAAAATGTCTTGCATTAAATTCATTTATCTATCTATTTATGCTATTTATATTTTTTTTAATGTAATAAATAAATACCTGTGTAATTTTTTAATTTTTTTTATTGGAGTTGTCGTTCACTCATTTATTTATAACCATTGAGACGTACCTAAGCATTACCTTTTGGTCTCAAACTTTAAGGCGTTAATTTTATGCTCATTATGTTTGTCATGAAAAAGTCACAAGTTCATGGCTTCTTGTCTATATTTTTTGTTATTAAACTAAAGCGCGCTTCCAATCATTTATGTAAACTACATTTCAATATTTAATAATGACAATTGAGAACTGGTTAAGACTAACGTGTTTTACTTAATATTAAATGTCTATTGAGAACTTTATTGCAGGCACAAAATACACAAAAATATTTTGTTATAATTAATTAACATCCAACACCTATACATGTATATATCTTATTTATGTATTATAACAAGCCACTATGAATCATTGAATGAGTTGGTTAGAGCATCACTTTAAACATGGAGAGGTCACGAGTTTAAACCCCTAGAGATGCTAGGCGGTTATGAGTTGCATGCAACCCAGCGGGTTTTGCTAGGACAGTTCTGGCTCGGGCCATATGTCAGCATGTGCCCTCTCTAGTTATATGTTGTTTTTGAGATTTGGCCACGATTGGTGGTTTACTTATGTCATATATTCATCAATTAATTGTTCTTTTGGCTTGATTTAAAATAGAAATAAATCATCTCTAATATGATATTTCCTAACATAATACATGATATCTTTAATTACTAGCATAGAAAATACTAAGGCAGTTAAACCCAGCTCAAGCATTGACTCGGTCAAACTCAGGGTCGATGGGTTCAACCGAGGTTGAACTGAGATTAATAATAAAATATTAAAAAATTTATTATAATTAATAACAATAATAATAAAATAATATAACCTATGTCAATAATTGAAAAACACAATTAGTTATATATATATATATATATATATATGTGATATTTAAAATTTTAATTTTATATATTTTTTAATTTTTAAAATATCTGAAATATAATTAAATTTAATATTTAAATTTTTACTGTCATTGATTTTTAAAAATATAAAATATATTAGACAAAAAGCATAGGGGTTATCATGCTCCTCGCCCAACACTTCTCCTAGGACGCGGCTCACACACTTTCTCCTTATCTCTCTCTTTTTCTCTTTTTCTCTTTTTCTTGTGCTCCTCCCTCATTTTCTCTACCCTCACTTCCTCTAGCCAGGCATTCTCACCGCTGCATTTATCCTTTTCACTTCCTCTCCTCCCATGTTTTAATTACCTTAATTTATTCTCTGTTCTCTTGAAAGAAAATTACTTTTTTAACCCTTTAAAATCGGCTGAGTCAACCAATTCCCAAGTAAACCGGTCGGCGGGCCTAATTAACCTATTTTTTTGTCCGATGCAAAAACGAGTCAAAATATAGAACCGAGGTCAACTGTAGCAACAGTAGTTTTACTGTTGAAGAGCATGCTTGTACTTAATAAGTTTGGTAATTGTCATGTTAGCTACATGACAATTAGGTATGTGTCTTGTCTGTAATAGTGTCCAACCATGGTTAAGTTAGCTAACCATGAGTTTAGTTGCTTGAGGGTTAAGTCTCTTGGAGCCTATATAAGGCACCCTTGTGTTGTAAGGAGAGGAATCACCTCTTGGGCATTATAGTCCTAGCATCATCCTCATCCTTGTATCCACCCATCCTAAGTATTATGCAATAAAGAAGTCCCTCATTTGAATACATCTCTTGTCTCTTCCCTCTTGCCTCCATCTCTCATGCTCCCTCCTCTCTAAACTCTCTTTAGTAAGCTTCCGCACTAACCGTTACTTCACCCCGGATGAACCCCCCGGAGTAAGTTGAACGGCATCCCCAACATCCTCATCGTCATCCAGACGACGGCGCTGCTGCTGTAGGATCTAGTGGTATCAGAGCTACAGTAACCTTCCTCGAAAACCTCAAGGTAATGTTTACCATGCAGGGGTAAAACCCTTAACAGGGTCCCCAACATGTAGATAGTAAGTTTTACCTTGGTATTATAGCTTTTATTTGATCCATGAACCCATATCTAAAAATCTAAAAAATGAGTTTTGTACAGATCTTCGAAAAATATTTTTGAGCTTAAAAGATGTATCTTTTATATAAAGAGTTTTTCTAACTAATCTAAGAGTAAGACAAACTGTAGAGCACCAAACAGTACCCGCCAGAGGACAGGAGGTCCGTTTAGGGGAAAAGGAGTGTGGAGGTAAGTCTGGACTCTGAAAGTTGGAAAGATGAACTCTCATATATTAAAAGATAATCAAGATGATCTCAAAAAATTATACTTCCGAGTAATTATGCAAAGTGGAACACTCAGGCTTTGGAAACTGGAGACTCTACAAGGATCGCCCAAGTACTAGAGGGAAAAGGTCAGTAGGTCCTAAGACGGTAAGGTTGAATGAGCCGACATGAGAATGTCCATGGTGAAAAGGAGTTTAATTTTAAAAACCCACAAAAAACTAAAAAACCAACAAAAACCAAAAACATGTTTTTACTTACAATAATTATGGATCAAATAGGGTTATTTACCAAGTTTAACTTCTATCATATTACATGTTGTGGATCTTGTTACTGCATAAGTATTCTCTCTTATTTATTTCAAGTTATTCCAAAGTAGTATTAAAATTAAAATTTTATTTTACTGCAAAGTAGTAGTAATTTTATATTTTCTGCAAATCTTATTTCAGTTCAATCTAAAAACAAAAATTAATCAAAGTATAACAACTATTATCTTAAATCAACAAAAGAAAATCAACTTATCAATATATCAAACAAATAATATCAACAAAAATATTAAAAAGAAAGATATTATAAAATAAATCAAACTAAAGAAACAATGAATCAGATTCTTAAAGAAATATTGGAAAAAATAATCATAATACAAGCAATATGTATTACAATAATAATATTAATTATGATAAATATCATGGCAATATTAAGAAATTTATATATCGTAAAATGAAAACTAAAAAGAATATTAAAATAAAAACTAAAAAGAATATTAATCAAAAGATAAAAATAATAACTAAAATATTAATGGTATTAAAAGTATCAATACAAATTATCAAAAACGTAATAGAAAGTTTAATATTAACAGACTCATAAAAACTAAAAATGGATGCAAAAATGGATCTAATTATTAAAAAATTAAACAACCTAGAAACACAATTATTAAAATTAGAAATCATCTTATCAAATCTAGATTATGTGAAAAATAGCATAAAAGAAAAAGAAAATCATAAAATTGAAATAGACAACCTATGCAATCAAGTTAAAAATATTCAAATTGGAACAAATCAAAAAATAAGAAAACCAATAACACCATTTAAAATCTGGACTAAAGAAGAATTATTAAAACCACCAGAATATAGATTAAAATTCCCAAGAAATGAAACATCTACTTGAAACAACAGAATATTATAAAATTGAATTAATTAAAATAAGGTATTATCCTTTAGAAGAACTAAATCAATATAACTTAAAAGAAAAAATTAAATATCAAAAATATATATGGCTTAATGAAGTAGAACAATATTTAACAGAAAAATTAAGAATCATAGAAAATGGAACAGAAGAAGAACAAAAACAATTGAAAAATTGGAAATTAAAATTAATACAAAAATTTGACAAAATAGAAGCAAATTATGTCTAATTTAGAAAATTTAGATGAAAAAACTATAGTAAAAAATATAGATCATATTAGAAGATTTTCTGTGTTTAATCATTTTAAATTTACAAACCAAATTAATAAACATCAAAAAAGAAAAGAAGTAACTTATACAATTGAAGAACATCAAAATAAAGCAAGAGAAATAAATATTAAATTAATCACAGGAGAAGAATTATATAAATATGGAATATTCGAAACAAAAACAAAAATTTATGAACATTATGATGAAATAGAAATATGCTGTACAAGTAATGAAAAACAAATCATATTAGATTTAATAACAGAAGAATCATACAACAAACTATTATATTCAGGATATACAATAATACATTTAGGCCTCTTAATGTTAGGAGTGATAAGATTACATAGAAAAGGATTAGGCACAAGAATTTTATTAAGCTTAGTGGACACAAGACAAATTCAAAATATGACTAAAGCAACAATAGAATCCATGGAAGTAGATCTAAACATTGATAATCCAGAAATCATATATATGACCCCAAACTTTTTAGTACCACTTGAAACATTTTATAAACATATAAAATTAATAATAAATTCAAAAGGATATACCATGACTTCAAATAAAGCAAATTTAATAATAACAAAAACATTCATAGGACAATTAACAAATAGCTGTAGAATCAACTATATTTTAACACCTAAAAAAGCAAAATTATTATTAGAAAATCAAGGATTAAAAGGAATAGAAGGAAAAACCTATCCATCAGAAATATTAGAAGAAAGTGAATGGAATATTCAACCAATAAAAATCGCAATAACATCAACCAGACCAAGTAATGCAGAATTTTATGAAAATATCGATGGAAGTACAAGTATAAGAATGATAAATAGAAATAAAAGCATAAAAATTGAAGAACTTCAAGAATAACATGGAATTAATAAATGAAACAGATCCAGAAATAATTAACCAACAATTAAAACCAGTAAGAAAATATATAAGTTATTTACCCACCAATTTAACAGACCAAATAAAACATAGAAAAGCTTTATGGTTATTATGTGTCAAAGATTATATAATAAGAAAAGAATTTTATAAAATAAGCTCAGAAACATTAATGGAAATAGCAACAGCAAAATATGATAAATATGGAAATTGGAAATGGAATATAGAATATATACCCAGAAAAGAACTATATCCATTAGAACACCAACAAAGAATAATTAAAATAAAGAAATGGAAAGAATTTCTAGAAGAACAATTTAGATCAATTGAAAGCTGTTATATATGAAAGAATTAATAGACTCAACAGATATAAATTTAATATATGATTTAATAAATAATTCAATTAAATATACAATAAAAGAAAACAGAAGCTTAAAAGAAGAATTAAAAGCAAAACAATGTATGTGGTTAAAAGGAGTTAAAAGATATATAACTCTAAGAGACCAAATTAACCATCAAGCGGAATCATTAATAGAAGTAAAATTCAAATCAAAAGAAAAAGATGAAAATGGAAAATCTATATGGAAACCTACACAAATAAAATATAAAGAATTTCATCAAGATGAATATTTGAAAGAACAAAATAGATTATGGAATTACAGATCAAGATTAAAAAATGAATATGATTCTATAAATATTTGCTATGATTAAAGAAAATGAATAAACAAACTTACAACCTAGATATAAATCCAAAGTATCTATTAGAACAATACAATCAGATTGAAAATTTTGAAAAATGTGAACATAAATTTGAACCATTCAAAGTTAATTATAAAACAAAATGTGATAAATGTTATAAATTTCATATAACAAAACATAGAGTAACATGCTTAAAATGTGACTTATCATTATGTAGAAAATGTGTATCAAATTTATAATATAGAAGAAATAATGATGAATGTTGAATCAAGAGCAAGTAATGTTTCAGATAATCAAAGAGCAGAAAGTTCAAATACTAGAACAATAGTAACACCAACAACAATTGAAAGAACTAGTAGAACAACACAACCTTTGCAATTTCCATCACAACATAATTTTAATTCAACCTAGAAAATTACGGAACGCGCGCAATACAAACTACATACATCTTGCTCTAATTTTTTTTAAATAAAAAAGTTTTATTATAACAAGTCATTACCAAACACAAAAACTAAAGTTTCACAATCCAATTTGAACTGGTTAATTACTAAATACTAATCTTCATGCCGAGTTCCACGTCATTTTCTTCATTATTCTCGATGCGGCAGCGTACTCTCCTCCATGTTATTTGGCACGAGACAAACTTTCAATTGCTTTTATCCAACTACGATATAAATAATTTTCCACTTTCGTTTGCTTCTCTCTGTAAAACCTATATATATGAAGTTGGCTTTTGCTTTTTCTCGCCCTTTTCCAAATATTACCTTGGCTTCCATCTTCTGATGCCCATATTCTAAGATCAAGTTGGCTTCGGTTTTCTCTAGCCCTTCTCTTAAGATGCAGTTATATTCGTTTCTCCATCTCATGAGATCTTCCCTGCTTTGTTTGACTACTAACTTCATATCTGGCGTTTTAACAAACTTCTGACGTTGCACACACTTTGTTAGGAGGGAAAACATGATGAGTTTTGATTTTTGGTGAACAGCCTTAGATGTGATTGTAATGAGCAGGATTGTTGTGTGTGTGAGAGAGAGAGAGAGAGAGAGAGAGAGAGAGATTGATCATATTTATAATATTGTCATTATCTAATATCTTACAAATAAATAAAATTTAGTTAATTCCATTTTTAGTGTTTTCATATTTTATAATTAGGAATTGAATCACGTTCCATTTTTTAAATTTTTTTTAAATTTGAAGTTATTTTAAAAATTTACAAACAATTTTAAATTGATAAATATTTAATGTAATAATTTATGGAAACTCTGAAAGATAATTCTATTTATAAACATGTTAATTACGCAGAATATAATTTCATAAATATTTTTAATGCTATAATTATATAAATTTATTTTAAATTAAAATTATTGCAAGAAAAACATAATCAGAAGCCGAAATAAATTACACTTGTAAGTTTTTTTTTCTCAAAATTGAAATATTTTTTAATTTAGAAAAAAAATTAAATTTCTGGTCCTAATTATTGGAAACGGACAGAAGTCCAAATCCATTTTCTAAACCTATTTCTCAGAGAAAAAATATTTCATTTTAAAATTATTTAAAATATTTATAAATAATTCTAAATCTATAAATATTTATAATTATTGTTTATTTATTTTTTGGCATGCTTTCTCAATTTATATGTTATGATTTTATAAATATTTTTAATACTATCATTGTGTAAAATTTTAGTAAATAATAATTAGGACCAGAAATTTAATTATAAATAGAACACTTCATAGTTATATTTTTCGTAAAAAATAATAACCTAAAATATTTTAAGGATGTTGAAATTTGGTATAATTCAATTTAGGAATAAATTAAAATTTTGATTCTAATTGTATTTTTCATGGAATGCCATTATAAATATTTATAGAAATAAAACTTTCAAATATGCAAAATTATTCTGAACAATATATAATTATTTTATTTTCAAAAATCATATTTCAAATATATAAAATATATATATATATATATACTAGTTTTAGCATGTGAAATGCATGGTAACAAAATCACAATCACAATCACAATCACAATCACAAGGAGTGATTTTAATAATAATTTTAGACCGTTCATTAGTATAACTAAATCAAGTAGTGGGATACTAAATAAATTAACCATATTCCATAAAAGATAAAAGATTGTAATTCAAACTTTCAAAAATAATATACCTAATCTAAGTATTTTTAAAATTTATTAATTTTTATTTCTTTTTTTTTGAATTATTAATTTAAAAATGATATGATAAGATTATTAAATAAAATAGTTATCATTATTAATATTATCATTAATTATTTATTTAAATTTATGATGTTATATATATAATTTAATATTTCATAAAATTTCTCTATTTTATATTTTTTAGATAAATAAGTTTTGGAACCAAAAATTTCCCATTGATGAACAAATGGTAGTAGATTATTCTGATTATATATATATATATATAATGTATCTATCTATCTATATTCAGATCTATAGTAACTCTCATTAACAGTAAAGTAGGATGAAAATTACTGTGTTTATAAACACTAACACAACGAAAAGTTGGATACACAAAACTTTTCATCTAAACCTTTAGATCATGATGGTCACAATAACTAAAAGCAATTCTAACAGTCCCTGCTAACACCTCAGAAAAATTTATAAAAAAACCTAAACATATCAATTAACTCGTTCGAGCTCGGGGAGTCCCCTCATTTGGGGTGAGATTAAGTATGCCATGATAAATAATTTGCTTTTATACCCCTTTATAGATAATGTGTTTACCTTTATGCCTCTCAAATTGATATTTTTTAATTTTTAAATAATGTTTTGGATGAAAATTAAAAATCTCATTTTTCTTTGAAATATTAGATTTATTAAAGTTTTAGTGATTTAAAAATAATTAATTTTGGACATTTGTTTATTTTAAATAAAATAATTAAATTGTATTGGTCTAAAATGTATAAATTTAAAATTTTATTTAGAAAATAAATAAATCAATAACTTATTTAAAATAATTTATAAAAATTGGAGCCATTTAATATTTTTTTACAATTAAAACATATTATTTAATTAAATTATGAGAGGGTACAAAAGTAATTTTACTAAAAAATTTTCCTATATCCTCTCCTACCCCTATCCACGTTCCCTCCAACCAGACATTCTTTTGTTCTATCTCCAATCCCCATCCCTATTTTTTTATCACATCCCCATCCCTATCTCATTCCCATTCCCATTCTATCCCCATATTCCCCATAGGGGAATAAAAAGGTTGAGAGAAGGTAGGTGTGGAGATAGAGCAGCAGTAGTGTGAACAATAGCCAAACCATTTTATCAACAACGAACGGGTGATTGGTTGGTTCTGTTTGGTTTTTATAATTTAACTGTATGTCTCATAGAAATAGAATATTATGCATCACACTTTTCACTATGTTACTATTCATAAATCCTATGGATTCACCATATAAGGCAGCTAATATACTGGGATAATGAAGGTTACCCAAGATGATATATTAGGAACCATATTCCTACAATATTAAATCTGTCAAGTAATCTTGGAGGAGTGGAAAATAAGATTCCTCCCATAGAATACCTACACTGAAATTTAATGAATAGCGAATGAATTATACTCTATAATATTGAACATAAACTACAATTTGAATTATTGACAATTTGCCATTAGCAGTGCGTCAAACAAAGTATATTATTAAAAGAAGCTAGTGCATCCCACTAGTTTCCATTTTCTGAAAATACTATATAATCAATCTCTCATGATATAAACTATCAAACTATCATTAATGCACTTTGACATCAATATTATTATTATATTATAACAACGGTTGTACATTTGTTACATCGCTAACTTAATTTTTTTAATTACTAAAATTATTTCTAAATTTAATAAAAATTTATTAACATTTTTAAATTTTTTTTATAAATTTTTATTATCATTTATAAATTCCCGCAATGTTTTTAAAATTAAAACTTGAGTTTAAAAACTACGAAAGTGGCATTATTTTTATTTTTTTAAATTACTAATTTTTTATTAATTTAATAATGTTATGAATATTATAACAAATAGTGGATGCATTTCACATTCAATATTACTGCAGCAACCGCCTCACGTGGTTTTGTAGCAACTGCCATCACTGTTACTATTTCACCTACCAGTATGTATAATCGAGGGTATTTGGTACATATTTTATTTCTCTTTCGCTTTATGATAAAAGAGAGAAAAATAAGAGAAAGGAAGGAGGAGGTGAAGTATAATTGAGGGTATTAATTTGGTACATATATTCTTTCTCTTTCTGTTTCTTTTTATGTTTTCTTTTCACTTATCTTATATTCATGGAAATCTATATATATATACATATATATTGAGAATGAATTACTAGTTGCATATACAAATACGTCATCAGCACGAATCTGCTCTTGATATTATTCTACATTTCCATTTAACTTTAATGTAACTTTATATCAAGTATTTGTATTTTTCCTTTAAGCGTTCCTTCTAATCATTTATTATATTTTATTGACTTTGAATTTTATGGCAAACATCGCAAGAAAAGAATTTGAGGCTCTTCACATTTCTAGGAGCAATTATATTTCATGGAGCCTCAGTGTCAAGCTTCATTTAAAAGCAAGGAACCTATGCAAAACCATTGATACTAATAATAATGAGCCTAATGATAATAAGTCAAAAACCTTAATATTTATATGGCATCATCTTGATGATGGTCTGAAAAATGAATATTTGACCATTGAGGATAAATAGGAATTGTAGTTGTTAGTTTCATAGGGGTAGATAAGTATAAAGTAAACTTTCAATCTCACAAGAAAAAAAACACACACACAAACAACCATGCAAGAGAAAGAAGACACACAAGTTGGTTACCTAGTTCGGCACAACCTTGCCAACATTTGAGGGGTCAAGCCTGGAGAAACAATCCACTAAAAGAGACAAAGGAATGAAGAGTACAACACACTCTCGCACTCACACAATAACAAACAACACCCTCTTAAGATTGCCCAATGCCCACTCTCCTTTACCCTCACCAAAGGTTCTCTCACTCGTAGCTCATCCTAAATCTTCAAAAAAGGTATCTTATATAAATGCACCTACGTCCCAATAGATTTTTCTCTTTTAGACTTCTTCGCAGCTACCTAATTTGGACACCTTCCAAAGTTAGATGTTGCAACACCCGATTCTAATACTACCCACCTTCTTGAACATGGCTGAGTTCTAGCCCTGATTCTAACCGAACTCTGCAACACCTTCGACATTCCCAGGTTCCTTGAGTTCACTTCATAGCGAGTTGACTCTTCGAAGCTCCTTACGCTTGCAACCACTTTCTTACTAACGTCATTTTGATGAAGCCCCTCTTCGAGGGTCGCACCTACTAAAGCCACTCAAACATCTCACCAAAGATGGCCTCCAAAGATCTCCCGATCTTCCCTTCTAAACTTGCTCCAAGTTTGGTCTTCAATTAATGATCTTCAATAGATTCAAAAAAATATTGTTACTAAACTTGCTCTTAGAGAGATCCTTTTATCTTGATGCTCTTTCCAAAAACTAGTTATTTTTTATATGAACTATTGGGATGAATTTCTCTAAACATAGTCTCCCATCATGATCTTCTATCCCTCATATCTTCATGTGCCATGTCACCATACGTTAGCCACATCCTCATCCTTGTCACCACTTCTTTTTGTCAAGTCATCATTTGTCACATCATCTCCCTTTGGCATGTCATGTATTGGCTTATCACATAATGTCAATCCAAGTCTTGGACCTAACGATGAGTTATTTACGAAAGAGAGATTTGAATATCTGATAACGGGCGTATAGATAACGTGGCATGTGCATACATGGAGAAGTACGAGGCAAGGGCATTTCGGTAATTTGGTGGACGACGGGATTTTATGGTTGGACCGGGTATATTTGATGGGAAATGAGTCAAGGAACAAAAGTCACAGTTTGTGTCCCACAAACTCGTGAGTCATACCCAAATTTGGCCAAATTCCATCGTTTAGGCCTCCAAAACCCTAATTTTGTCGTTTTTAGTAATAATCGATTTCGTTATATCTTAGGATAAAAATCTCTGATTTGTGAGCCGTTTGTGGCAAATGTCCTTATTTTGTTAGATCTTTTATTTCTTGCTGAAATTTGAGGATTTACTATTTTTGTAAATTTTCGAATTATCTCCTTTCTTAGTGCTATTTTCGCCTATTTAATGTAAGCCTACGGGTAAGAGAAAATCAGTTTTGTGATCATCATTTTCTTGAGTAATAAGATTTTACTCTTCCCAATTCCTGGCTATCTTTAATCAATAGGGTTTGGACAACTTGTTTCTGGCATTCGAAGGTGAATCAACGGGTTCAAATATACCGTTGCATCAGTTTGGTAACAGAGCCAAATCGATCATGCCACTGAGAGGACGAGGTACGGGTCGCCCTACGCAAAAGATGGAGGAGATCTACGATCGTGAGGACGATGCTAGATTTGAGCAACGAGTTGGCCGCCTCTTAGACCGTCGGATGGAGCGGATGATGGAGGAGCTGACTGAACGGATTACCTACATGATGGGTAACATCAATCAAGGGCGTGTCTCCGAAAGTGGAAGCGAAGGCACCATTGAGGAACACAATGGCTACTTTGTTGACATTGCCCTGGCAGGGCGACGAGGAGGGCAAGATAGTGGGGGTGACAATCGACACTACCGCGATGAAGATAGGCGTTGGGAATCTAGTATACGGGTCGATATTTCAGAATTCCATGGTGGACTACAAGCAGAAGATTTCCTTGATTGGCTGACCACTATCGAGGAGATCCAATAATTTGGCGAGTGACGGGATTTTATGGTTGGACCCGGTCTATTTGATGGGAAACGGGTCAAGGAACAAAAGTCACAGTTTGTGTCCCACAAACTCGTGAGTCATACCCAAATTTGGCCAAATTCCATCGTTTAGGCCTCGAAAACCCTAATTTTGTCGTTTTTAATAATAATCGATTTCGTTATATCTTAGGATAGAAATCTCTGATTTGTGAGCCGTTTGTGGCAATAGTCCTTATTTTGTTAGATCTTTTTATTTCTTGCTGAAATTTGAGGATTTACTATTTTTGGTAAATTTTTGAATTATCTCCTTTCTTAGTGCTATTTTCGCCTATTTAATGTAAGCCTACGGGTAAGAGAAAATCAGTTTTGTGATCATCATTTTCTTGAGTAATAAGATTTTACTCTTCCCAATTCCTGGCTATCTTTAATCAATAGGGTTTGGACAACTTGTTTCTGGCATTCGAAGGTGAATCAACGGGTTCAAGTATACCGCTGCATCAATATCTTAGAATAAAATCTAAAGTTCACAAAATTTGGTCAAAACCTAAAGCATGCAATGAATATTGGTCAAATCTCAAGTTCCAAAATTTTAAGAGCGTGCAAGAATATAACTCCGAGCTATTTAAAATAGTCTCGCTGCTACGTCTATGTGGAGAAACAGTAACAAGACAAATGATGTTCAAGAAACAATTACAACATTTCATGCTCGAAATATTATATTGCAACAGCAATATAGAGAAAATAATTTCACAAAATTCTCTGAACTAATTTCTTATCTCCTTGTGGCTGAAATTAATTATGGGCAAAGCAAATGGCGTGGTCATGGTAACGATTATAAATACTGTGGTGGATGAAGATATTGTCGTGGTTGAGGACGACGTTGTCATGATGGGGGCTGAAATTATATTGGACCATGTAATAGCAAAATTGATGTATATTGACAAAAACAACAAAGCCACAACATGGGGTCAAAGACAAAAAGGAATACCTGCCATCGCTGTGCAATGGAAGATCATTGGTCTAGAATTTGCAGGACCAATAAGCATTTTGTCCATCTTTACCAAGAATCACTCAAAATAAAAAAGATAAAGATTTTGAGATAAATTTTGCTGACAACCCTATTATTAACCCTATTGAGAATAATTGGGTTAATTTTTCAGTTAGTCACCCAACTATAACTAATTATCACTTCGGTCACCTAACTTCAAAACATATCAAAATGGTCACCCAATTAATAATGTCTTTCACCGGTCAGTCACCAGAGAGATTCCGGCAAATAAAATCTTGCGTGACAACCGGAATAGTCGAGTCAAGATTATTTAACCATGTCGATGAGTCTCGACTTGGCTTGTCCACGTAAAGAGAAACTGTCGACTAGGGTTAAGAACGTCAACATCCCCTTCACTGGCCGCCACCTTCTGCAACGCTTTGGATGATATCATAAACAACTTCATTGACCTACCTCTCCTCCGGCCCTCCGTCGATCCCCCGCAACATCTTTTTCCGGCTAACTCGCCCCGGTCTCCCGAGCTCCCCGACCCCATGCCCCATCATTCACGGTCGTATACCACCTTGTCTCGCCGACGGCTGCTCTACATCCGCAACGCCCCAACCCTCAATATCTCCCTCGCAGTCCCTCACCATCTCTTCGACGGCGACAGCATGCTCCACTCCCTCCTCCTCATCCTCCTCTTCGCCATCTCTTCTCTTCTCCCGCTTTGTCCGCACCCTACGCCTCCCGTCCCTTCCCAACGCCTTCTCCCGGCCTCCCGACTATGCCGGAGTTGCTGGCATGCCGTCACTGCCCGCCGACTTCCTCATCGGGTCAAATGAGCGTGACTCGTGGAACCCGGCTTAGCTAACACCGCTCTAAGTTTCTTCGCCGGCCGCCTCTATGCTCTCGAGCGAGTCGGGACCTCCCTTATGATAGGATCTGAAACACACTCAAGAGAAATATCAGAAGAAGAACAAGGCACAAGAACTCAGATGTTTCAGTGAATAAAGAACACACTGATATTAATTACTTAATGCTTCATACCATAACATAATTTAGAATATATAGAGTTCATATAGCATCATTTAGACATACTTAAACATCAAACATAAACAACAAAAACATCGATTAACTAGTCCCAAAGACAGTCAAAATAAAGACTAATCAAACTTTTGTATTTCCCATGCTTCACTGTATTCAGCTTTATGTCTCTGAAACTGTTGTTAATTTCCAGATCAAATCATTCTCCAACACCTTACTCCCTCCACCTTTCCACCAACGATGGCGACATCTCCATTCTCTGCCGTGAAGACTTCTCCGGCAAACTCTTCATGGGCATGACCGCTCATCCCAAGAAAGATCCTACCACCGGCGAGCTCTTCGCCTTCCTTTACGGCCCCATCCCTCCATTCGTCACCTACTTTCGGTTCGACAAGGACGGCAACAAGCTCGCTGACGTTCCCATCTTCTCCGTTCGTGAGCCATCCTTCCTCCACGACTTCGCCATCACCGAAAACTATGCTATATTCCGCACAAGACATCGTCGCCTCGCTCCTTCTGAATTGAGGACGAAGAACGAAGAACAAAGATGATGATGTGGAGGGTCTTAAGCCGAGTTAGCAAGTTTCTCTGACGTGGACAAGCCAAATTAGACTGCTGACATGGTTAAATAATGCTGACTCAGCTATTCCGGCTGCCACACAGGATTTTATTTGCCGGATTCTCTCTGGTGATCGACCGGTGAAAGATATTATTAGTTGGGTGACCATTTTGATACGTTTTGAAGTTGGGTGACCGAAGTGATAATTAGTTATAGGTGGGTGACTAACTGAAAAATTAACCAGAGAATAATTCTACTAATGATATATCCCAAAATACATTTTTAGATATATCAGATTTTCTAATTGACTAAATTTGTAACTTACCTTTATATATATAGTATGTTTTATTTATTATGTTAAAATTATGTTTTCTTTTCTTTTGTTAGAAAATATGGATGAATGCATTATTGATCATGGGGCAATGCATACCATTTTAACAAGAAATATATATATTTTTTTCTCCTTATCAATGAGAAAGGCATGCATAGCCACAATAGTAGGGTCATCAGACTTAATTTGAAGGTTCAGGAAAAGCACCATTGGTGTTACCAAATGGGATACCTTTGCAGATAAAAAATGCTCTATATTCTCTAAGTCTAGGAGCAACCTTCTCAGCTTTAAAGATATAAGTCTCAATGGATATCATTTAGAGACATTTAGAGATGGTTGATAAGAAAGGAAAAAAAATTTCTTTATATTACACAAGTTATTTCATGCCAAAAATGTGTACTTTAAAGCTTTCTTTGTATATCCTCAAGATTATATTTTACACATATTAAAGTGATGGAACCATGTACGTTTTTAACCGAAAGGTTAATGACCCAGAGATATTTAAAATATGCCATGAAAGACTTGGACATCCGGGTGTTATTATGATGCGCCGCATTATTAGTAACTCTCATGAGCACCCAGTGAAGGATTATAAAATCCCAACAAATAATGAATATGCATGTTCAACGTGCTCAATGGGAAAGCTGATAACCAAACCTTGTACAACAAAGGTGGTTGGTAAATCTCCTAAATTTTTAGAAAGAATACAAGGAGACATATGTGGACCAATATAGCCATCAAGCGGACCATCTAGGTATTTTATGGTTTTAATCGATGCATGGACTAGATGGTCCCATGTCTTACATTTGCCTACAAGAAATGTAGCTTTTGTGAGGTTATTGGAACAAATTATCAGGCTTAAAGCACAATTTGCATATTATTTCATAAAGATAATTCATCTTGATAATGCTGGTGAATTTATATAAAAATCATTTTATGATTATTGTATGACAGTCGGAATACATGTTTAGCATCCAACATCTCATGTACATACCCAAAATGGGTTGGCAAAGCCATTAATTAAAAGACACTAGATTATTGCGCGCATAATATTATTAAGGACCAAACTGCCTACAAGTGTGAGAGGTCATGCTATTTTGCATGTTGCAGCTTTAATACGAATCTTACCCACTACATGAAATTCATATTCACCACACCAGCTTGTTATTAGTAAAGAGCATGATCTTCAGATATAAGAATATTTGGTTGTGTAGTATATGTGCCAATAGCACCACTAAATCGTACAAAAATGGGTCCACAACATAGGGTTGGTATATATGTTGGTTGTGATTCCCTTTCAATTATACGACATTTAGAACTACTAACGGGGGGATATATTTACTATAAGATTTGCATATTGCCATTTTGATGAATATATCTTCCCTTCATTAGAGGGAGAAATGATTACTTAAAATGAGTTGAAAGAAATTGATTGGAATGTATTACAATTACATACATATGATCCTCACACCAATGAATGTGAACTGAAAGTTCAAAAGATCATTAAATTGCAAAATATTGCAAATGAAATATCTGATGTATTCATTGATACTAAAAGAGTAACCAAGCCATATATACCAGCTGCCAATGCTCCTAAAAGAATTGAGATTCCTAAGACCCCATTAAAATAAAAACAAATAGAAAATAAACCATGACAAAAACATGGAAGACCAATAAGCACCAAAGATTCGGCTCCTAGAAAAGGGAAGCAAAAAAATAAAGCTTATGAAGAGGGGGATCCCCCATGTGAGAAGGGAGAGGAAAATATGATACCCTCAAAGCATGATAATGAAAAAGACTCAATGGGGAATGATATCTCTGAAAATACTGAAAATTCAATTTTTTATGTAGATGATGGTAAAATAATAAATTGGCATAAAACTGAAATAAATAACATATTCATCTACAGTGTGGCTACAAATATAGAAATAAGTACATATAATAATTGAGAGCCATGATCTATTAATGAATGTCGACAAAGAAATAATTGACCAAAATAGAAAGAAGCTATCCAACTGAGCTAAATTCCCTATCAAAACCAGATGTGTTTGGGCCAATAGTGCCAACACCAAAAGGGATATACCCTGTTGGTTATAAATGGATGTTCATGAGAAAAAGAAATAAAAATAATAAAATTGTAACGTATAAAGCAAGACTGGTTACTCAAGGTTTTTCTCAAATGCCTGGTGCTTTCGATTTTTAATTGTCATGGTAGCAAGTAATAAATTAGATATGTAGTTGATGGATGTTGTCACAACATATCTATATAGATTACTTGAAATGACATATATATGAAAATCCCTGAAGGATATAAAATAACAGACATTACAAATCAACAACATTTATATTCTATTAAATTACAGAGATCTATTTATGGATTAAAACAATCTATACGGATGTGGTATAACCATCTTCGTGATTATCTTATAAAAGAAAGATACCAAAATGATAATATATGTCCATGTGTATTTATGAAAAGTTTTACTAACAGTTTTGTTGTGATAGCAGTATATGTAGATGATTTAAATCTTGTAGGTACCCCTCATGAAATTGCAATTGCAGCATCATATCTGACAAAAAAAAAATTTAAATGAAAGATCTGGGAAATACCAGATTCTGTCTTGGTATACAAATCAAGCACTTACCCTCAGGAATATTTGTACATAAGTCAACCTATACTTTAAAGGTGCTGAAGAGATTCAATATGGAGAAGGCTTATCCATTAAGTACACTAATGGTCGTCTAGACAGTTGATTTCAGAAAGATTCATTTCGTCCACCTAAAAAATGAGAAATTATTTTTGGTCCAAAATCTCCATACATGAGTACAATTGGTGCATTAATGTATCTTGCAAATAATATAAGACCAAATATAGCTTTTGCAATAAATCTTCTAGCAAGATACAACTTTACACTAACACAAAGGTATTGGAAATGAGTAAATGATGTGTTGTGTTATTTATGAGGAACTACAGATCTAGGCTTATTTTATGCACAGGAAACTTCATCCAACATCACAGGCTTCGCTGATACTGGGTATCTGTCTGATCCTCACAAAGGGTGATCTCAGACTATGTACATATTTTTTTTATAATGGTACCAATATCTCATGCCGTTCTACAAAGCAAACTCTCACTGTCACTTCATCAAATCATGCTGAAATCTTAGCTCTCCATGAAATAAGTTAGGAATGCTAGTAGCTATGATCTATGATTGGACATATAAAGTTATCATGCAAATTACCATCAGTAACAACAAATACTACAGTAATTTATGAAGACAACAGTACTTGTATTTCTCAGATACAAGGAGGTTACATTAAAAGTGATAGAACAAATCATATATCACCAAAAAAATTTTATACTCAGGACCTGCAAAAGAAGGGCGTCATAGAAGTTCAAAATATCCAATCTAATGAGAATCAACCTAATCTATTCACAAAATCATTTCCATGTGTGTGTGTGATATAATATAATATAATAATATATATGGGGAGTAGGGGCTTTCTCCTCCCGGTTTCACAACCGTGCGGGGATGGAAATCTCGCCCTGAGGAAGGGAAGTGAGTGGGAGAGGCTCCCCATCCCTCGTCCCCGCACCGCCATGTGCCCATCCTAGGTAGAATATAGGAGATCCCTATTACAATATAAGAGACATTAAGCCTTGTAAATAAATCATCTTTAAGATAATGTAAGAAATATTTATTTAAAAAAATAACTCAAACTTTATACAAAATTATGGATAATATTTTTTATGATACAAAATTGTATGCATAGCCAATGTCTATTGGTCCCAATCCATTAAGTCCACCAGGTCCTTATGAGGACCACAAATGTATTAAAAGAACTCCATATATGTACACTTATCTAATGTGGTTTTATCTACATTTTTAAAAAAATATTATATAAATAATGGATCAATAATTTTTGCTTTTTAAATAAAAACATTTTTATAAAAAAAGAAATCATTAAATACAAAAAAACTAAGGGGTCATTTGGCATAGTTTTTTTGTTTCCATTTCACTTTTTATTTTGTTTTTGTTGTGTTTTTGTTTTTATTGTCAATTTTTTAAAAAAATAAAAAAAGCATGTTTTGATACAGGTGTTGTTTCACATCGTTTTTGTATTTTTTTGTCTTTGTTTTGGATTTTTTTTTCCTTGCTTTTGTTTTGTTGCCAATTTTTTGAAAACCAAAACATGTTTGGATACACTAAATGTTGTGTATTATAAAAAGCTGAAAACAAAAACACGTTTATTTAGCACAAAATTATTATGATTTTTAATCATTTTTCAAATTCATATTTTTATATTTTTATAAAATTTATTTTTTATATGAGGGTATGTTATCTATGTGCAAGACAGAACCAAGGGGGGTTAGCAGGGGCTTCAGCCCCTCTTAGCTCATGTAAACTTTTTATCCGACTGGTGCAAAACTAGCTTTTTCTCAATAAAAAGTTCTAGGCCCTCAACCGACAACCTCCCCACACACAAACACACCCCTCCTCCCAAAACAAAAATCCCCAAGCAAGCAATGATAGGGATGGCGTGGAACTAGTCCCTATTTTAGCGTCACCAGTTCCACGCCCCTATTTTAGCGTCACCATTGATGACAAGGTCAAGCTTGGAGTTGGACATGGAGGAGACCATGAAGAAAGGATGAAGAAGACGATGAAGAGTAATATTTAATCCATCCATCTCATACCTCAAACTCACTTTAATATATGTTGACTCAATCCACCATCTACATAATTACACTCGCCTTGAACTTAAACACAAATTGAGATGATGATGAAATCTCATCCATCCATCTCAAACCGAACTCATTTTATTCAACACAACCTCTCTTGAACTTAAAACACAAATTGAAATGATGAAATCTCATCCATCCATCTCAAACTTTAAACTTCCTATTATTCTTTGAATACTTGAGTTGGCATTGGTTTTACCAGTCGATCCAGCTAGTGTTGAAAGGGCATTTTCAGTGATGAATGTTCTGAGAACTGACTTGCGCAACAAGATGGGAGATGAGTGGATGAACAATACTATGATTGTCTATATCGAGAAAAAACGTTTTTGCAACTATTAACAATGAGACAATTCTACAACATTTTCAAAAAATTCAAACTCATCATATTCAGTTATCTCCTCTTAGTAGCATGCATCGTATAGATAACAATTATAATTTGAATATACCTAATAAAAGTTTATGTTTTTTGAGGTTGTTTTTGTTTATATATAAATAATGTAACATATGTCCTAATCGAACTCAAATCCTAAATTAAATAAAATTTAAACCATGGATATGTTTAGAATTAAATTTAAACATCCTAATCTTAATCTTGATTGATTATTTGGATGTCTTGGACTAGAATGCAAATCCCGAGGTAAATACAAAATACAAATGACAAAGTTGCCCCTGAGATCATATCTCGATGCAAATTACAAAGTTGCCCCTGAGATCATATCTCGAGGCAAATACAAAATGCAAATTACAAAATTGCCCCTGAGATTGTATCTCGAGGCAAAATGCAAATTACAGGATTGCCCTTGAGAACACATATCTCGAGGCAATTTTAAATCTAAGGATAGCCCAAATACATATCCCGAGGCAATCCTAAATTTCATGTAGCCTGAGAACAGATCTCGAGGCAACCTTAGAAAATGCAAATCCCGAGGCACCTAAACACATATCCCAAAGGAAATTGAATTTTTATTAATTTAATTAAATTTCAAAAATTTAATTAAAATTTTTAAATTTTAATTTTAATTTTTTTTGGTTTTATCCTCATCTTGACTTGGTTATGATTTGACGGAGGAGAGGATAAGGTTTTGTTTTTAAAAGGGGAACTGGCAAGGACGAGTGGAGGAAGTTTTTAAAAAAGGAATTTATAGAGAAAAAGATGAGAAAAGAAGAAGGTTTCTTTTTCTCTCAATTTATATTCATATATATATATATATATCGATAATACATAAAAAAGAAATGGTTGCGCTTGCAGCTCTGCCCGCTCGCCGTCACCTGTCGCCATCACCAACACTATCGCCGCTGCTGCCTAAGTGGCTGAGATAATGCCGCCAAGCAGCTTGACATCGTTACTGCTGCTCAGAATTGATGCTGCTATCTTTGTGCGTCGTTGCCTGTCACAGTCACCGACACTATCGCCGTTGTTGCTTGAGTGGCTGAGATAATGCCGCCAAAGCAGCTTGACACCATTGTCTCTGCTGTCGTTGTTGCTGCCGCTATCGTCACAGGAGAAAGAACTGTTGAGGAAGCTAGCGCCAGTCCTTGAAGGCACCATGAGGACCCAGCACAAGAGGCAATACCACCTGCAGAAAGAGAGAAGGGCTGATGTCGCCACCAAAAAAAAGACTTGCTGAGGAAGCTGGCGCCAGTCCCCGAAGATACCAGAAGGATCCAAAACAAGAGGCGTTACTATCTGCGATCACCCAAGGGAGATAGAGAAAGAGAGAGAGCATTCGCTTCCGGTTCCTCTCTCATCCAAGCCGCTGCTCGTGGTGCTTCTGATCTTCGCCTACCAATTGCCTCCATCCTTAGTTCTAAACCATCTCACGTTCTTTATTGTTGCTGTAGTCATTACTTGCCGGCCTTCATTGCCTCCCACTTTTCTGCTTTCTAAGACCAAAACCCTAGACTTGCATCTTTCTTCAAATCTCTTCCAATCTCTTGGCCGCCATTCTTGTGGTATTCCTTTCAAGGAGTGAGAGGTGTCGGATAATGAAGCCAGTAAGGAGGAGAAAGAGCTTGATCTATCTGTTGGGAATTCGGATTCCCACCGATGATCGAGAGACAAAAATAAAGTAGAAAACAATCACAAGAAAGACATGACAAGATTTACGTGGTTCGGCAAGATTACCAACGTTCACAGCCGCACTAGGGTTTTATTTCAATATCTGAAGCACACATACATCTTACAAGGGGCTGCCTATATATAGATGGAATCTGAGGTATATCTGGATTACAGCTTTGAGGCATACCTGGATTGGAACTCTGAGGCATACCTAGATTAGAACTCTGAGGCATATCTGGAAGAGGGTAAATCATATCTGGATCCTAACCCTATCTGGATCCTAAATTTATCCAGATCATAAACCTATCTGGATACAAATCCTATCTGGGTACAATTTACAAGATTATCAAATTATAATCCTAACCATATATAAATTACCCTTGTATCCTACTGCGGGGAGTTCTCCCCGCACCTCCAACCTAAACCGATGCTCTCCCGCACCTCCCGGGGTGTCACACAATCAGGCTCCACATACCCAACAATCTCCCACTTGGAGACTGATTTTCTAATATAAGCAACTCTCTTATAGCCCTTATCTCTGTAGCTTGGATGATGCTCCTAGTGCGGCACCTCCTCTTCATCAAGCAACTTGGAGGCCAACTGAGGCCATGCATAGCCTCAGTTTCTGGATGGTTACACTCTTTGTCAACATGTCTGTTGGATTCTCTGCACTAAGTATCTTCTTCAGTGCTAGTGTCTCATCCTCAATTAACCACTGAAAGCCCTTCACCACAAATCTGACCTTGCACATTTTCTTGTCATCATGCTCTTCCTTGACACGGTACACCCATTTGTTCTGTGAGGCTTTTTTTCCTTCTGGCAGCTTAGTCAACACCCAAGTCTGATTCGTCTCTAGGGAGTTCATCTCCTTTTTCATGGCTAACTCCCACTTCACAGAATCTTCCATTTGCATAGCTTCTGTATAGTACTTTGGCTCACCACCATTGTCTATTCTCAGACTCTTTCGAGCGGAATCATCAACGAAGTTGACATAGTAGCGAGAACCTCCAAGAGATCTTACTGGAACTGGCCCCTATACATCATCAGACACCAATCGTAGTTTTTCTACGCATTGATACTCTTGCAGACTTTGAGAAACTGACTTTTTTATGCTTCCCATAAATACAGTCTTTACAAAGACCTACATTAACCTTCAAATTTGGCAGCTTTCCTCTTGATGCTAACAGTTTCATCCCTTTCTCGCTCATGTCCCCCAAGTCTTCGATGCCATAACTTTGAATCAAATGAAGAATCCATAGTCGATATCTGCATCTCTCGCTCTTTTGAAGTCATGTATAATGTTCCCATCTTCTTGCCCCTGCACCACAATCCTTGCACCCTTGGTTACTTTCCACGATCCTCCTCCAAACATGGTAGTGTATCCGGCACTATCAATCCGACTCATGGAAATCAAGTTTCTTTTTCAGGCCTGGGACATACCTGACTTCTTGTAGCTTCCATCGTGTTCCATTGGCGCGTCCTTATGTGAACTTCACCCTTTTCCGCAATCTCCAAAGGTTCATTATTATCAAGATATACCTTTCTATATTTTTCTGCAGTATAATTATGTAGCAAATCTCTACAGTGTGTTGAGTGAAATGACGCACCTGAGTCTAGAATCCACGACCCAATAGGACTGTCAACACAGCAAACAAGAGCATCCTCAACATCTTCGCTAGCTGAATTTGCAGAATCCTCATCTTCTGATTGATTCTTCTTATTCTTCTTTGGTACCTTACACTGACTACTAAAGTGGCCCTTCTTTTCGTAATTCCAACAGATAATATCTTTGTGATCCTTTTTCTAACCCTTCTGTTGACTCCTTCCTCTGCTTTGTATGCTCAAAGCTAATCCCGACGATTCTCCTGATTCTTTTCTGTGAATATCCTCGCTCAGAATCAAATCTCGGATATCCTCCATCTTCAATTTCGCACTTCCTGACAAACTGCTCACCGCAGTTACTGTCGTAGACCAACTCTCTAGTAAGGATGATAGCAAAATAAGTGCCTTTACCTCATCCTCAAACGTGATCTCCACAGAACTCAATTGAGTCGTAATCACATTGAACTCATTAATGTGATCTGTAACAGATACACCTTCTACCATCTTCAAGTTAAACATATGACGCATCAAATACACCTTGTTCGAGGCAGATGGTTTCTCGTACATATTTGATAGCGCCTTCCATTAGATCCACTTTGCTGTCTCTATTTGAGCGATGTTGAAGCCACGTTCCTCGTCAATGTCAAACGAACCACTCCAAGCACCTGGTGATCAAGCAGATCCCAGACCGCTTGCTCCATCCTCTCTGGCTTCTTCCCACGATGCAGCGGTTCATGCGACTTCCTCCGGTAGAGATAGTCCTCTATCTCGCATCTTCCAGAATCCGAAGTTCACGCCATCGCATTTCTCAATTCGAACCTTTCCTTTTTCCATCATTGCTCCCACTCTTCTTCTCAAATCTAGGCTCTGATACCAATTGTTGGGAATTCAGATTCCCACCGAAGATCGAGAGAAAAATAAAAGTAGAAAACAATCACAAGAAAGAGCGAGTACAAGATTTACGTGGTTCGTGCAAGATTGCTCTACGTCCCACGACCGCACTAGGGTTTTATTTCAATATCCAAGACACGATACATCTTACAAAGGGACTACCTATATATAGAAAAAAATCGAGGTATATCCGGATTATGACTTTGAGGCATACCTAGATTGGAACTCTGGGGCATACCTAGATTAGAACTCTTAGGCATATCTGGAAGAGGGTAAATCATATCTGGATCCTAACCCTATCTGGATCCTAAATTTATCCAGATCCTAAATCTATCTGGATACAAATCCTATCAGGATACAATTTACAAGATTATCAAACTATAATCCTAACCATATATAAATTACCCTTAGTATCCCTCTTTTGCGAGGAGTTATCCCCGCACCTCCAACCTCAAATCGATGCTCTCGCACCTCCCCGAGAGTGCCACACAATCGAGCTCCACATACCCAACAGCTGCTTCCCACGGGTCATCACCAAATATAAGAGTCTGCTCATGGTGCAAGCCCCGGAGTTAAGGCCGTCGACCTGCGAGAAAGGCGATGTCTTCATCAGAGACCAAGCTCGATTTTATGCTGCAGAAGTCATTGATGTTTTGGAATACATGCATGGTGTTGGATTAATCCATCAAGATGTCAAGCCGGAGAACCTGCTACTCACCTTTGACAAGCACATCAAGCTTGCTGATTTCGGCATTGTGAAGCCAACATAGTCAAATCATTGTTCCCCCAAATGGTGTAAACAAAAAGGCTTGTTCCTTCGTTGGAACAGCCGCATATGTTCCACCTGAAGTTCCCAATTCATCTCCAGCAACTTTTGGAAATGATTTATAGGCTCTTGGATGCACCATATATCAAATGCTTTCCAGATGTTCTCCCTTTAAAGATGCTAGCGAGTGGCTTATTTTTCAGCGAATCATAGCAAGGAACCTTGAATTCCCTGAATATGTTTCACACGATGCAAGAGACCTCATAGACAAGTTACTGGACTTTTCTCTACAAAGGCCAAAGATGTTGCTGTCACCATAGCCATTGCACCTGGTGTCTTAGATTATGATTTTCTTGCTTACAAACTTTGCGAATGCTACAGCTATATTTGTAAAAGGAAAAGAAGTAATGATTCTATTGTTTCTCAAGATGTCAAGGTAGAGAATGCAAATCATCAACCAAATATTACCAATTATGGGAGAATAATATCTTTTGGAAGAGATGTGATAGAGGCC
Source organism: Dioscorea cayenensis subsp. rotundata (assembly GCF_009730915.1). Taxonomy (NCBI): domain Eukaryota; kingdom Viridiplantae; phylum Streptophyta; class Magnoliopsida; order Dioscoreales; family Dioscoreaceae; genus Dioscorea; species Dioscorea cayenensis. Next base: position 78,683 of record NW_024086610.1, read on the forward strand.
CCATTATCACAGATTGAAATGATAGATCTCTAGGATGTAGTCAAAGGTAACAACCTTGCCCATTCAAATGGTTTTTTGTGGTGATGTTTAGACGGAGTACCACACTACACCAAAAGAATGTTTTAGAGGCGGTTTTCGAGTCCTATAGAGGCGGTTTTAACCGCCTCTATAGCTATAGTGTTGTTTTTTTACCCGTCTCTAAACCGCCTCGTATCAAGCCGGCTCTACACTTTAGAGCCGTTTGTACCAACCGTTGGGTAAGTTTTGTTTATAGAAGCGGTTTTTAATAACAAGAGTAGAGGTGGTTATAACCGCTTCTATAGCTAATAATTTCTTATTCCTCTTTAATAGTTTTAGAGGCGGTTATAACCGCTTCTATAGCTAATAATTTCTTATTCCTCTTCAATAGTAAATAATTTTAGAGGTGGTTATAACCGCCTCCATAGCTAATAATTTCTTCTTTTTCCCACTAATAGTTTTTTAGAGGCGGTTATAACCGCCTCTATAGCTAATAAATTTGATCTTACTTAATAGTTTTAGAGGTGTTTATAACCCCTCTTAAAACTATTATTTTTCTAACATGTTCATACTTTTAGAGGTGGTTATAACCACCTCTAAATTTGTTCATTAATTAAATTAAATTTTTATTTTTATTTTTCCTACTATAAATAAATAAATTTATTTAACCTGTAAATAAAAAACATGAATCTTTCAATACATTCAAAAATTTCCTAAATTTAATTTTATTGACAAGTAATGAGCTCAAGTACAATGTATTTTGATTAATAACAAAATGTGAAGAGTTTTACACTATTTATCTACTTTTATTACAAAATATTTTTTTGCTTAATTACACAAGCTTCACGTATCCTCTTAATCTTCAACCCTTTTCGATCTTTAAATATGAATTCTCCTATATAAGTAAACAAACATTAGCAAATAAAAAGCTATAATTGTAATTAAAAGTAAATAAAATTCTATTAAATGCTAAATTACAAAATCCATACTATGCATAATTATAAAAATCTAATTTTCAAGTTTAACGTCTAATGTGGAAATAGTGGTTGATATTCTGATAATGGTGGCAAGCATAAACTAGTGAACATAAAGTTTATGGGATTATGAAAAACAAAATTATTGTTTAAGATAGCTAAGTGCAAAACATTTTTCTCATGTATTAAAATAATCCTTGAATGAGACACCACTGAGATTTGGCTAATTTCTATAGCTCCTTACTACAAACTGTTACATCAAACAAACCCTCTATCCCATTAGACAAATGGTTGATGTCTAAAATGCCTGACTACCTTATTTTATATTCACTTATTTGCCGGGTAATTTTTCTCGCTGAGTACTAA